>NW_022265791.1:15000-318421 GCF_002021735.2 Oncorhynchus kisutch | reverse complement strand
CTAGGGGACAGAGCCATAATGGAGGTCAGACTGTAGTCTAGGGAACAGAGCCATAATGGAAGTGGTCAGACTATAGTCTAGGGAACAGAGCCATAATGGAGGTGGTCAGACTGTAGTTTAGGGAACAGAGCCATAATTGAGGTGGTCAGTCTGTAGTCTAGGGAACAGAGTCATAATGGAGGTGGTCAGACTGTGGTCTAGGGGACAGAGCCATAATGGAGGTCAGACTGTAGTCTAGGGAACAGAGCCATAATGGAAGTGGTCAGACTGTAGTCTCGGGGACAGAGTCATAATGGAGATGGTCAGACTGTAGTCTGGGGGACAGAGTCATAATGGAGGTGGTCAGACTGTAGTCTAGGGGACAGAGCCATAATGGAGGTGGTCAGACTGTAGTCTAGGGAACAGAGCCATAATGGAGGTGGTCAGACTGTAGTCTAGGGAACAGAGCCATAATGGAGGTCAGACTGTAGTCTAGGGAACAGAGCCATAATGGAAGTGGCAGACTGTAGTCTAGGGGAAAGAATCATAATGGAGGTGGTCAGACTGTAGTCTAGGGAACAGAGTCATAATGGAGATGGTCAGACTGTAGTCTAGGGAACAGAGTCATAATGGAGATGGTCAGACTGTAGTCTAGGGAACAGAGTCATAATGGAGATGGTCAGACTGTAGTCTAGGGAACAGAGTCATAATGGAGATGGTCAGACTGTAGTCTAGGGGACAGAGTCATAATGGAGATGGTCAGACTGTAGTCTAGGGAACAGAGTCATAATGGAGATGGTCAGACTGTAGTCTAGGGAACAGAGTCATAATGGAGATGGTCAGACTGTAGTCTAGGAACAGAGTCATAATGGAGATGGTCAGACTGTAGTCTAGGGAACAGAGTCATAATGGAGATGGTCAGACTGTAGTCTAGGGAACAGAGTCATAATGGAGGTGGTCAGACTGTAGTCTAGGGAACAGAGTCATAATGGAGGTGGTCAGACTGTAGTCTAGGGGACAGAGTCATAATGGAGATGGTCAGACTGTAGTCTAGGGGACAGAGCCATAATGGAGGTCAGACTGTAGTCTAGGGAACAGATCCATAATGGTAGTGGTCAGACTGTAGTCTAGGGAACAGAGCCATAATGGAGGTGGTCAGACTGTAGTCTAGGGGACATAGTCATAATGGAGATGGTCAGACTGTAGTCTAGGGGACAGAGCCATAATGGAGGTCAGACTGTAGTCTAGGGGACAGAGCCATAATGGAGGTCAGACTGTAGTCTAGGGAACAGAGCCATAATGGAAGTGGTCAGACTGTAGTCTAGGGAACAGAGCCATAATGGAGGTGGTCAGACTGTAGTCTAGGGAACAGAGCCATAATGGAGGTGGTCAGTCTGTAGTCTAGGGAACAGAGTCATAATGGAGATGGTCAGACTGTAGTCTAGGGGACAGAGCCATAATGGAGGTCAGACTGTAGTCTAGGGAACAGATCCATAATGGTAGTGGTCAGACTGTAGTCTAGGGAACAGAGCCATAATGGAGGTGGTCAGTCTGTAGTCTAGGGAACAGAGTCATAATGGAGGTGGTCAGACTGTGGTCTAGGGGACAGAGCCATAATGGAGGTCAGACTGTAGTCTAGGGAACAGAGCCATAATGGAAGTGGTCAGACTGTAGTCTCGGGGACAGAGTCATAATGGAGGTGGTCAGACTGTAGTCTAGGGAACAGAGTCACAATGGAGGTGGTCAGACTGTGGTCTAGGGGACAGAGTCATAATGGAGGTGGTCAGACTGTAGTCTAGGGGACAGAGCCATAATGGAAGTGGTCAGACTAGTCTAGGGGACAGAGCCATAATGGAGGTGGTCAGACTGTAGTCTAGGGGACAGAGTCATAATGGAGGTGGTCAGACTGTCGTCTGGGGGACAGAGTCATAATGGAGGTGGTCAGACTGTAGTCTAGGGGAAAGAGTCATAATGGAGGTGGTCACACTGTAGTCTAGGGGACAGAGCGATAATGGAGGTGGTCAGTCAGTAGTCTAGGGAACAGAGCCATAATGGAGGTGGTCAGACTGTAGTCTAGGGAACAGAGCCATAATGGAGGTGGTCAGATTGTAATCTAGGGAACAGAGTCATAATGGAGTTGGTCAGACTGTAGTCTAGGGAACAGAGCCATAATGGAGGTGGTCAGACTGTAGTCTAGGGAACAGAGCCATAATGGAGGTGGTCAGACTGTAATCTAGGGAACAGAGTCATAATGGAGGTGGTCACACTGTAGGGTAAGTGCCCTCAGTACCCCTCTATCCAACCATGTTATTAATGATGCCCCTCAGTACCCCTCTATCCTCTATACAACCATGTTATTAATGATTCCCCTCAGTACCCCTCTATACAACCATGTTATTAATGATTCCCCTCAGTACCCCTCTATACAACAATGTTATTAATGATGCCCCTCAGTACCCCTCTATCCAACCATGTTATTAATGATGCCCCTCAGTACCCCTCTATCCAACCATGTTATTAATGATTCCCCTCAGTACCCCTCTATACAACCATGTTATTAATGATTCCCCTCAGTACCCCTCTATCCAACCATGTTATTAATGATTCCCCTCAGTACCCCTCTATCCAACCATGTTATTAATGATTCCCCTCAGTACCCCTCTATACAACCATGTTATTAATGATGCCCCTCAGTACCCCTCTATCCTCTATACAACCATGTTATTAATGATGCCCCTCAGTACCCCTCTATCCAACCATGTTATTAATGATGCCCCTCAGTACCCCTCTATCCAACCATGTTATTAATGATGCCCCTCAGTACCCCTCTATCCAACCATGTTATTAATGATTCCCCTCAGTACCCCTCTATACAACCATGTTATTAATGATGCCCCTCAGTACCCCTCTATACAACCATGTTATTAATGATTCCCCTCAGTACCCCTCTATACAACCATGTTATTAATGATTCCCCTCAGGACACCTCTATCTAACCATGTTATTAATGATGCCCCTCAGTACCCCTCTATCCAACCATGTTATTAATGATGCCCCTCAGTACCCCTCTATCCTCTACACAACCATGTTATTAATGATTCCCCTCAGTACCCCTCTATCCAACCATGTTATTAATGATGCCCCTCAGTACCCCTCTATCCTCTACACAACCATGTTATTAATGATTCCCCTCAGTACCCCTCTATACAACCATGTTATTAGTGATGCCCCTCAGTACCCCTCTATACAACCATGTTATTAATGATTCCCCTCAGTACCCCTCTATCCAACCATGTTATTAATGATGCCCCTCAGTACCCCTCTATCCTCTACACAACCATGTTATTAATGATTCCCCTCAGTACCCCTCTATACAACCATGTTATTAATGATGCCCCTCAGTACCCCTCTATACAACCATGTTATTAATGATTCCCCTCAGTACCCCTGTATACAACCATGTTATTAATGATTCCCCTCAGTACCCCTCTATACAACCATGTTATTAATGATTCCCCTCAGTACCCCTCTATACAACAATGTTATTAATGATGCCCCTCAGTACCCCTCTATCCAACCATGTTATTAATGATGCCCCTCAGTACCCCTCTATCCAACCATGTTATTAATGATTCCCCTCAGTACCCCTCTATACAACCATGTTATTAATGATTCCCCTCAGTACCCCTCTATCCAACCATGTTATTAATGATTCCCCTCAGTACCCCTCTATACAACCATGTTATTAATGATGCCCCTCAGTACCCCTCTATACAACCATGTTATTAATGATGCCCCTCAGTACCCCTCTATCCAACCATGTTATTAATGATGCCCCTCAGTACCCCTCTATCCAACCATGTTATTAATGATGCCCCTCAGTACCCCTCTATCCAACCATGTTATTAATGATGCCCCTCAGTACCCCTCTATCCAACCATGTTATTAATGATTCCCCTCAGTACCCCTCTATACAACCATGTTATTAATGATGCCCCTCAGTACCCCTCTATACAACCATGTTATTAATGATTCCCCTCAGTACCCCTCTATACAACCATGTTATTAATGATGCCCCTCAGTACCCCTCTATACAACCATGTTATTAATGATTCCCCTCAGTACCCCTCTATCCTCTACACAACCATGTTATTAATGATTCCCCTCAGTACCCCTCTATACAACCATGTTATTAGTGATGCCCCTCAGTACCCCTCTATACAACCATGTTATTAATGATTCCCCTCAGTACCCCTCTATACAACCATGTTATTAATGATGCCCCTCAGTACCCCTCTATACAACCATGTTATTAATGATTCCCCTCAGTACCCCTGTATACAACCATGTTATTAATGATGCCCATCAGTACCCCTCTATACAACCATGTTATTAATGATGCCCCTCAGTACCCCTCTATACAACCATGTTATTAATAGTACCCCTCTATACAACCATGTTATTAATAATTCCCCTCAGTACCCCTCTATACAACCATGTTATTAATGATTCCCCTCAGTACCCCTCTATACAACCATGTTATTAATGATTCCCCTCAGTACCCCTCTATCCAACCATGTTATTAATGATTCCCCTCAGTACCCCTCTATCCAATCATGTTATTAATGATGCCCCTCAGTACCCCTCTATACAACCATGTTATTAATGATGCCCCTCAGTACCCCTCTATCCTCTATACAACCATGTTATTAATGATGCCCCTCAGTACCCCTCTATACAACCATGTTATTAATGATTCCCCTCAGTACCCCTCTATACAACCATGCTATTAATGATTCCCCTCAGTACCCCTCTATACAACCATGTTATATCCTCTATACAACCATGCTATTAATGATGCCCCTCAGTACCCCTCTATACAACCATGTTATTAATGAGAACCATGGCAAGAGGACCTCGGCTAGAGGACCTCGGCTAGAGGACCTCGGCTAGAGGATCTCGGCTAGAGGACCGTGGCTAGGGGACCGTGGCTAGGGGACCGTGGCTAGGGGACCGTGGCTAGGGGACCGTGGCTAGGGCACCGTGGCTAGGGCACCTTTGCTGGAGGACCTCGGCTAGAGGACCTCGGCTAGGGGACCGTGGCTAGGGGACCGTGGCTAGAGGACCATAAAGCACAATAACAGTCAGTTTAATGTTTCTATTAGAAACTGGTATTCTACTATGAAACAACTAGAGTCGCTAGAGATACTACGATACTACGGCAGGTCAGACAGACGGATGAAAACAGAGAAAATATTTTTGTCAGAATGGACATCAAAGCCAACTTGAATTTCCTCTAAACGTTTGATTGGCTGTATTGAATTAGGAAAACATCATAGAGACAGACTGGTCCTGGTGTATGGCCATATACAGGCATGGAGCAGGAATGTGTGAGACTGGCTCCGATTCACCCAGCCACCCTACACTCTATCTGCCCTCAGGCCCCTGCCTCTCCCTGGGAGCCTCTCCCTGGGAGTCCCCCCTCACACACACACACACAGATCTGATTCCCTGAAAAAGACATCACCTCAATGATCCTCTGGCTGCCTCCATGTTTGGTTATCACAATACTGACCATGTCAAAAATAGAACAGACACACACTCATTCAATAATACAGAGCTCTCCAAAAGTATTGGGACAGTGATTTATTATTGTTATTTTGGCTCTGTACTCCAGCACTTTGGATTTTAAATTATACATTTACTACGAGGTTAAAGTGTAGATATCAAGCTCTAATTTGAGGGTATTTTCATCCATATTCGGTGCATATCGGGAATCGTTTAGAAATTACACCACTTTTTGTACATAGTTCCTCCCCCCCCCCCCCCAATTTAGAGGACCAAATTCAAATTCACTTCTATTTGTAATACTCAAAAGTTTAGCACCGGAGGAGATGGCTGCCGTTTTACGATCTCCTAACCAACTGTGCCATTGTGCGTATTTTTTGCGTTATTTGTAACTTAGCTTGAACATAATGTTTCTGCCACCGTGTCTTATGACTGAAAAGAGCTTCTAGATATCAGGACAGTGATTACTCAACCCGTACTGGAGGAAACCTTTTTCTTTAACGAGTTGGACGGGTAGGATTTACTTCAGACGCCCGACATGGCCCCCATCCCCATCATTCGCAGGAGAAAGAGACGGAGATATCGGGGACGAAGGTCTGGGTGCCTTGTAAGGATCCAACGGCGAGCGGTTAATCTCCCTTTACCATCGGTCGTATTAGCCAACGTACAATCAAGGGAAAATAAAATAGACGAACTACGATCACGTTTATCCTAGCAACAGGACATTAAAAACTGGAATATCTTATGTTTCACCGAGTCATGGCTAAACGACGAAATTAATAATATACAGCTGGCAGGTTACTCTATCGGCAGGTTAGACCACCGGCCTCTGGTAAGACACGGGGCGGAGGTCTATGTATATTTGTAAACAACTGCTGGTGCACGAAATCTAAGGAGGTCTTGAGGTTTTGCTCGCCTGAGGTAGAGTTCCTGATGATAAGCTGTAGACCACATTATTTACCAAGTGAGTTTATCTATATTATCTGTAGCCGTCTATTTATCACCACAAACCGATGCTGCCACCAAGACCAATGAGCTAAATACGGCCATAAGCAAACAGGAAAACACTTATCCAGAGGGGGACACCTAGTGGCCGCGGACTTTAATGAAAGGAAACTTGAATCCGTTTTACCTCATTTCTATCAGCATGTTAAATGTGCAAGGGAAAGAGGGAAAGAAAACTCTGGACCACCTTTACTCTACACACAGAGATGCATACAAAGCTCTCCCTCACACTCCATTTGGCAAATCTGACCATAATTCCATCCTGATTCTGTCAATATGAAAGCAGTCAGATGAAGCAGATGCTAAACTACAGGACTGTTTTGCTAGCAGACTGGAATATGTCCCGGGATTCTTCCGATGGCAGTGAGGAGTACATCACATCAGTCACTGGCTTCATCAATAAGTGCATCGATGACGCCTTCCCCACAGTGACCATACGTACATACCCCAACCAGAAGCCATGGAGAACAAGCAACATCCATACTGAGCTAAAGGGTAGAGCTGCCGCTTTAAAAGGGGCGTGACTCTAACCCGGAAGCTTATAATAAATCCTGCTATGTCCTCAGACGAACCATCGAACACCTTGTCAATACAGGACTATGATTGAATCGTACTACACCGGCTTCGATGCTCATCAGATGTGGCAGTGCTTGCAAACTATTACAGACTACAAAGGGAAGCACAGCCGAGAGCTGCCCAGTGACACGAGCCTACCAGACGAGATAAATAACTTCTATGCTCGGTTCGAGGCAAATAACACTGAAACACGTAGGCCGCAGGGCCAGACGGCTTACCAGGACGTGTACTCTGAGCATGTGCTGACCAACTGGCAAGTGTCTTCATTGACATTTTGAACCTCTCCCTGTCGGAGTCTAATAACAACATATTTTAAGCAGACCACCATAGTCCCTGTGCCCAAGAACACTAAGGTAACCTGTCTAAATGACTACTGACCCGTAGCACTCACATCTGTAGCCATGAAGTGCTTTGAAAGGCTGGTCATGGCTCACATCAACACCATTATTCCAGGCACCCTAGACCCACTCCAATTTGCATACCACCCCGACAGATCCACAGATGATGCAGTCTCTATTGCACTCCACACGGCCCTTTCCCACCTGGACAAAAGGAACACCTATGTGAGAATGCTATTCATTAACTACAGCTCAGCATTCAACACCATGGTGCCCTCAAAGCTCGTCACTAAGCTAAGGACTCTGGGACTAAACACCTCCCTCTGCAACTGGATCCTGGACTTCCTGACGGGCCTCCACCCAGGTTGTTCGGGTAGGTAACAACACATCCGCCACGCTGATCCTCAACACAGGGGCCTCTAAGGGGTACATGCTCAGTCCCCTCATGTACTCCCTGTTCACTCATGACTGCACTGCCAGGTACGAATTCAACACCATCGTTAAGTGTGCTTGTGACACAACAGTGGTAGGCTTGATCACCGACAATGACGAGACAGCCTATAGGGAGGAGGTCAGAGACCTGGCAGTGTGGTGCCAGGATAACAACCACATTGACTCTGTACCGTAACACCCTGTATATAGCCTCCACATTGACTCTGTACCGTAACACCCTGTATATAGCCTCCACATTGACTCAGTACTGGTACACCCTGTATATAGTCTCCACATTGACTCTGTACCGGTACCCCCTGTATATAACCTCCACATTGACTCTGTACCGTAAAACCCTGTATATAGTCTCCACATTGACTCTGTACTGGTACCCCCTGTATATAGTCTCCACATTGACTCTGTACCGGTACCCCCTGTATATAGTCTCCACATTGACTCTGTACCGTAAAACCCTGTATATAGTCTCCACATTGACTCTGTACTGGTACCCCCTGTATATAGCCTCCACATTGACTCTGTACCGGTACCCCCTGTATATAGCCTCCACATTGACTCTGTACCGTAATACCCTGTATATAGTCTCCACATTGACTCTGTACCGGTACCCCCTGTATATAGCCTCCACATTGACTCTGTACTGGTACCCCCTGTATATAGTCTCCACATTGACTCTGTACTGGTACCCCCTGTATATAGCCTCCACATTGACTCTGTACCGGTACCCCCTGTATATAGCCTCCACATTGACTCTGTACCGGTACCCCCTGTATATAGCCTCCACATTGACTCTGTACCGGTACCCCCTGTATATAGTCTCCACATTGACTCTGTACTGGTACCCCCTGTATATAGTCTCCACATTGACTCTGTACCGTAATACCCTGTATATAGTCTCCACATTGACTCTGTACCGGTACCCCCTGTATATAGCCTCCACATTGACTCTGTACCGGTACCCCCTGTATATAGTCTCCACATTGACTCTGTACTGGTACCCCCTGTATATAGCCTCCACATTGACTCTGTACCGTAATACCCTGTATATAGCCTCCACATTGACCCTGTACCGGTACCCCCTGTATATAGTCTCCACATTGACTCTGTACTGGTACCCCCTGTATATAGCCTCCACATTGACTAAGTACTGGTACCCCCTGTATATAGTCTCCACATTGACTCTGTACCGTAATACCCTGTATATAGCCTCCATATTGACTCTGTACTGGTACCCCCTGTATATAGCCTCCACATTGACTCTGTACCGTAATACCCTGTATACAGCCTCCACATTGACCCTGTACCGGTACCCCCTGTATATAGCCTCCACATTGACTCTGTACCGGTACCCCCTGTATATAATCTCCACATTGACTCTGTACCGTAATACCCTGTATATAACCTCCACATTGACTCTGTACCGTAATACCCTGTATATAGCCTCCACATTGACCCTGTACCGGTACCCCCTGTATATAGCCTCCACATTGACTCTGTACCGGTACCCCCTGTATATAATCTCCACATTGACTCTGTACCGTAATACCCTGTATATAGCCTCCACATTGACTCTGTAACGTAATACCCTGTATATAGCCTCCACATTGACCCTGTACCGGTACCCCCTGTATATAGCCTCCACATTGACTCTGTACCGTAATACCCTGTATATAGCCTCCA
Organism: Oncorhynchus kisutch; assembly: GCF_002021735.2. Classification (NCBI taxonomy): domain Eukaryota; kingdom Metazoa; phylum Chordata; class Actinopteri; order Salmoniformes; family Salmonidae; genus Oncorhynchus; species Oncorhynchus kisutch. The sequence continues at coordinate 308,825 of NW_022265791.1, read as the reverse complement.
CATTGACCCTGTACCGGTACCCCCTGTATATAGCCTCCACATTGACTCTGTACCGGTACCCCCTGTATATAATCTCCACATTGACTCTGTACCGTAATACCCTGTATATAACCTCCACATTGACTCTGTACCGTAATACCCTGTATATAGCCTCCACATTGACCCTGTACCGGTACCCCCTGTATATAGCCTCCACATTGACTCTGTACCGGTACCCCCTGTATATAATCTCCACATTGACTCTGTACCGTAATACCCTGTATATAGCCTCCACATTGACTCTGTACCATAATACCCTGTATATAGCCTCCACATTGACCCTGTACCGTAATACCCTGTATATAGCCTCCACATTGACTCTGTACCGTAATACCCTGTATATAGCCTCCACATTGACTCTGTACCGTAATACCCTGTATATAGCCTCCACATTGACTCTGTACCGTAATACCCTGTATATAGCCTCCACATTGACCCTGTACCGGTACCCCCTGTATATAGCCTCCACATTGACTCTGTACCGTAACACCCTGTATATAGTCTCCACATTGACCCTGTACCGTAATACCCTGTATATAGCCTCCACATTGACCCTGTACCGGTACCCCCTGTATATAGCCTCCACATTGACCCTGTACCGGTACCCCCTGTATATAGCCTCCACATTGACCCTGTACCGGTACCCCCTGTATATAGTCTCCACATTGACCCTGTACCGTAATACCCTGTATATAGCCTCCACATTGACCCTGTACCGTAATACCCTGTATATAGCCTCCACATTGACTCTGTACCGTAATACCCTGTATATAGCCTCCACATTGACCCTGTACCGGTACCCCCAGTATATAGCCTCCACATTGACCCTGTACCGTAACACCCTGTATATAGCCTCCACATTGACCCTGTACCGTAATACCCTGTATATAGCCTCCACATTGACCCTATACCGGTACCCCCTGTATATAGCTTCCACATTGACCCTGTACCGGTACCCCCTGTATATAGCCTCCACATTGACTCTGTACCGTAATACCCTGTATATAGCCTCCACATTGACCCTGTACCGTAATACCCTGTATATAGCCTCCACATTGACCATGTACCGTAATACCCTGTATATAGCCTCCACATTGACTCTGTATCAGTACCCCCCTGTATATAGCCTCCACATTGACTCTGTATCAGTACCCCCCTGTATATAGCCTCCACATTGACTCTGTATCAGTACCCCCCTGTATATAGCCTCCACATTGACTCTGTATCAGTACCCCCCTGTATATAGCCTCCACATTGACTCTGTACCGGTACCCCCTGTATATAGCCTCCACATTGACTCTGTATCAGTACCCCCTGTATATAGCCTCCACATTGACTCTGTATCAGTACCCCCCTGTATATAGCCTCCACATTGACTCTGTATCAGTACCCCCTGTATATAGCCTCCACATTGACTCTGTATCAGTACCCCCCTGTATATAGTCTCCACATTGACTCTGTATCAGTACCCCCTGTATATAGTCTCCACATTGACTCTGTATCAGTACCCCCTGTATATAGTCTCCACATTGACTCTGTATCAGTACCCCCCTGTATATAGCCTCCACATTGACTCTGTATCAGTACCCCTGTATATAGCCTCCACATTGACTCTGTATCAGTACCCCCCTGTATATAGCCTCCACATTGACTCTGTATCAGTACCCCCCTGTATATAGCCTCCACATTGACTCTGTATCAGTACCCCCCTGTATATAGCCTCCACATTGACTCTGTATCAGTACCCCCCTGTATATAGCCTCCACATTGACTCTGTATCAGTACCCCCCTGTATATAGCCTCCACATTGACTCTGTACCGATACCCCCTGTATATAGCCTCCACATTGACTCTGTATCAGTACCCCCCTGTATATAGCCTCCACATTGACTCTGTATCAGTACCCCCCTGTATATAGCCTCCACATTGACTCTGTATCAGTACCCTCCTGTATATAGTCTCCACATTGACTCTGTATCAGTACCCCCCTGTATATAGCCTCCACATTGACTCTGTATCAGTACCCCCCTGTATATAGCCTCCACATTGACTCTGTATCAGTACCCCCCTGTATATAGCCTCCACATTGACTCTGTACCGTAATACCCTGTATATAGCCTCCACATTGACCCTGTACCGGTACCCCCTGTATATAGCCTCCACATTGACTCTGTACCGGTACCCCCTGTATATAATCTCCACATTGACTCTGTACCGTAATACCCTGTATATAACCTCCACATTGACTCTGTACCGTAATACCCTGTATATAGCCTCCACATTGACCCTGTACCGGTACCCCCTGTATATAGCCTCCACATTGACTCTGTACCGGTACCCCCTGTATATAATCTCCACATTGACTCTGTACCGTAATACCCTGTATATAGCCTCCACATTGACTCTGTACCATAATACCCTGTATATAGCCTCCACATTGACCCTGTACCGTAATACCCTGTATATAGCCTCCACATTGACTCTGTACCGTAATACCCTGTATATAGCCTCCACATTGACTCTGTACCGTAATACCCTGTATATAGCCTCCACATTGACTCTGTACCGTAATACCCTGTATATAGTCTCCACATTGACTCTGTACCCCCTGTATATAGCCTCCACATTGACCCTGTACCGGTACCCCCTGTATATAGCCTCCACATTGACTCTGTACCGTAACACCCTGTATATAGTCTCCACATTGACCCTGTACCGTAATACCCTGTATATAGCCTCCACATTGACCCTGTACCGGTACCCCCTGTATATAGCCTCCACATTGACCCTGTACCGGTACCCCCTGTATATAGCCTCCACATTGACTCTGTACCGGTACCCCCTGTATATAGCCTCCATATTGACTCTGTACCGTAATACCCTGTATATAGTCTCCACATTGACTCTGTACCGGTACCCCCTGTATATAGCCTCCATATTGACTCTGTACCGTAATACCCTGTATATAGTCTCCACATTGACTCTGTACCGGTACCCCCTGTATATAGCCTCCATATTGACTCTGTACCGGTACCCCCTGTATATAGCCTCCACATTGACTCTGTACCGGTACCCCCCCTGTATATAGCCTCCACATTGACTCTGTACCGGTACCCCCTGTATATAGCCTCCATATTGACTCTGTACCGGTACCCCCTGTATGTAGCCTCCACATTGACTCTGTACCGGTACCCCCTGTATATAATCTCCACATTGACTCTGTACCGGTACCCCCTGTATATAGCCTCCACATTGACTCTGTACCGGTACCCCCTGTATATAGCCTCCACATTGACTCTGTACCGGTACCCCCTGTATATAGCCTCCACATTGACTCTGTACCGGTACCCCCTGTATATAGCCTCCACATTGACTCTGTACCGGTACCCCCTGTATATAATCTCCACATTGACTCTGTACCGGTACCCCCTGTATATAGCCTCCACATTGACTCTGTACCGGTACCCCCTGTATATAATCTCCACATTGACTCTGTACCGGTACCCCCTGTATATAGCCTCCACATTGACTCTGTACCGGTACCCCCTGTATATAGCCTCCATATTGACTCTGTACCGTAATACCCTGTATATAGCCTCCACATTGACTCTGTACCGGTACCCCCTGTATATAGCCTCCATATTGACTCTGTACCGTAATACCCTGTATATAGCCTCCACATTGACTCTGTACCGGTACCCCCTGTATATAGCCTCCATATTGACTCTGTACCGGTACCCCCTGTATTTAGCCTCCACATTGACTCTGTACCGGTACCCCCCCCTGTATATAGCCTCCACATTGACTCTGTACCGGTACCCCCTGTATATAGCCTCCACATTGACTCTGTACTGGTATCCCCTGTATATAGCCTCCACATTGACTCTGTACCGGTACCCCCTGTATATAGCCTCCATATTGACTCTGTACCGGTACCCCCTGTATATAGCCTCCACATTGACTCTGTACTGGTATCCCCTGTATATAGCCTCGACATTGACTCTGTACCGGTACCCCCTGTATATAGCCTCCACATTGACTCTGTACCGGTACCCCCTGTATATAGCCTCCACATTGACTCTGTACCGGTACCCCCTGTATATAGCCTCCACATTGACTCTGTACCGGTACCCCCTGTATATAGCCTCCACATTGACTCTGTACCGGTACCCCCTGTATATAGCCTCCACATTGACTCTGTACCGGTACCCCCTGTATGTAGCCTCCATATTGACTCTGTACCAGTACCCCCTGTATGTAGCCTCCACATTGACTCTGTACCGGTACCCCCTGTATATAGCCTCCACATTGACTCTGTACCGGTACCCCCTGTATGTAGCCTCCATATTGACTCTGTACCAGTACCCCCTGTATGTAGCCTCCATATTGACTCTGTACCGGTACCCCCTGTATATAGTCTCCACATTGACTCTGTACCGGTACCCCCTGTATATAGCCTCCACATTGACTCTGTATCAGTACCCCCTGTATATAGCCTCCATATTGACTCTGTACCGGTACCCCCTGTATATAGCCTCCACATTGACTCTGTATCAGTACCCCCTGTATATAGCCTCCATATTGACTCTGTACCGGTACCCCCTGTATATAGTCTCCACATTGACTCTGTATCAGTACCCCCTGTATATAGCCTCCATATTGACTCTGTACCGGTACCCCTGTATTTTGCCTCATTTGTTATTTTACTGCTTTTTAATTATTGGTTACGTTTATTCTTTTTTATTTAACACTTCTTTTTCTTAAAACTTCTTAAAACATTGTTGGTTAAGGGCTTGTCAGTCAGCAGGTCTATTACACCTGTTGTATTCAGCATTTCACTGTGAGGTCTACTACACCTGTTGTATTCAGCATTTCACTGTGAGGTCTACTACACCTGTTGTATTCAGCATTTCACTGTGAGGTCTACTACACCTGTTGTATTCAGCATTTCACTGTAAGGTCTACTACACCTGTTGTATTCAGCATTTCACTGTGAGGTCTACTACACCTGTTGTATTCAGCATTTCACTGTGAGGTCTACTACACCTGTTGTATTCAGCATTTCACTGTGAGGTCTATTACACCTGTTGTATTCAGCATTTCACTGTGAGGTCTACTACACCTGTTGTTTTCAGCTTTTCACTGTAAGGTCTACCTACACCTGTTGTATTCAGCATTTCACTGTGAGGTCTACTACACCTGTTGTATTCAGCATTTCACTGTGAGGTCTACTACACCTGTTGTATTCAGCATTTCACTGTGAGGTCTACTACACCTGTTGTTTTCAGCTTTTCACTGTAAGGTCTACTACACCTGTTGTATTCAGCATTTCACTGTGAGGTCTACTACACCTGTTGTATTCAGCATTTCACTGTGAGGTCTATTACACCTGTTGTATTCGGCATTTCACTGTGAGGTCTATTACACCTGTTGTATTCAGCATTTCACTGTGAGGTCTACTACACCTGTTGTTTTCAGCTTTTCACTGTAAGGTCTACTACACCTGTTGTATTCAGCATTTCACTGTGAGGTCTACTACACCTGTTGTATTCAGCATTTCACTGTGAGGTCTACTACACCTGTTGTATTCAGCATTTCACTGTGAGGTCTATTACACCTGTTGTATTCGGCATTTCACTGTGAGGTCTATTACACCTGTTGTATTCAGCATTTCACTGTGAGGTCTACTACACCTGTTGTATTCAGCATTTCACTGTGAGGTCTACTACACCTGTTGTATTCAGCATTTCACTGTGAGGTCTATTACACCTGTTGTATTCAGCATTTCACTGTGAGGTCTACTACACCTGTTGTATTCAGCATTTCACTGTGAGGTCTATTACACCTGTTGTATTCGGCATTTCACTGTGAGGTCTACTACACCTGTTGTATTCAGTATTTCACTGTAAGGTCTACTACACCTGTTGTATTCAGCATTTCACTGTGAGGTCTACTACACCTGTTGTATTCAGCATTTCACTGTGAGGTCTATTACACCTGTTGTATTCAGCATTTCACTGTGAGGTCTACTACACCTGTTGTATTCAGCATTTCACTGTGAGGTCTACTACACCTGTTGTATTCAGCATTTCACTGTGAGGTCTACTACACCTGTTGTATTCAGCATTTCACTGTGAGGTCTACTACACCTGTTGTATTCAGCATTTCACTGTGAGGTCTATTACACCTGTTGTATTCAGCATTTCACTGTGAGGTCTATTACACCTGTTGTATTCAGCATTTCACTGTGAGGTCTATTACACCTGTTGTATTCAGCATTTCACTGTAAGGTCTACTACACCTGTTGTATTCAGCATTTCACTGTGAGGTCTATTACACCTGTTGTATTCAGCATTTCACTGTGAGGTCTACTACACCTGTTGTATTCAGCATTTCACTGTGAGGTCTATTACACCTGTTGTATTCAGCATTTCACTGTGAGGTCTATTACACCTGTTGTATTCAGCATTTCACTGTGAGGTCTACTACACCTGTTGTATTCAGCATTTCACTGTGAGGTCTATTACACCTGTTGTATTCAGCATTTCACTGTGAGGTCTACTACACCTGTTGTATTCAGCATTTCACTGTGAGGTCTACTACACCTGTTGTATTCAGCATTTCACTGTGAGGTCTATTACACCTGTTGTATTAAGCATTTCACTGTGAGGTCTACTACACCTGTTGTATTCAGCATTTCACTGTGAGGTCTACTACACCTGTTGTATTCAGCATTTCACTGTGAGGTCTACTACACCTGTTGTATTCAGCATTTCACTGTGAGGTCTACTACACCTGTTGTATTCAGCACATGACAACTACAATTTGATTACATGAAACTTATGATTCTACAAACTAGTTGGATGCATTCGCTGTTTGTTTTGGTTGCGTTTCAGATTATTTTGTGTCCAATAGAAATTAATGGTAAATAAAGATGAATCAGAAAGTTAGACGCACAAATATCATACACCCCAAAAATGCTAACCTCCCCTGTTATTGTAATGGTGAGAGGTTAGCATGTCTTGGAGGTATGATATGCTAACCTCCCCTGTTACTGCAATGGTGAGAGGTTAGCATGTCTTGGAGGTATGATATGCTAACCTCCCCTGTTACTGCAATGGTGAGAGGTTAGCATGTCTTGGAGGTATGATATGCTAACCTCCCCTGTTACTGCAATGGTGAGAGGTTAGCATGGCCTGGAGGTATGATATGCTAACCTCCCCTGTTACTGCAATGGTGAGAGGTTAGCATGTCTTGGAGGTATGATATGCTAACCTCCCCTGTTACTGCAATGGTGAGAGGTTAGCATGTCTTGGAGGTATGATATGCTAACCTCCCCTGTTACTGCAATGGTGAGAGGTTAGCATGGCCTGGAGGTATGATATGCTAACCTCCCCTGTTACTGCAATGGTGAGAGGTTAGCATGTCCTGGAGGTATGATATGCTAACCTCCCCTGTTACTGCAATGGTGAGAGGTTAGCATGTCCTGGAGGTATGATATGCTAACCTCCCCTGTTACTGCGATGGTGAGAGGTTAGCATGTCTTGGAGGTATGATATGCTAACCTCCCCTGTTATTGTAATGGTGAGAGGTTAGCATGTCTTGGAGGTATGATATAAAATGCTAACCTCCCCTGTTATTGTAATGGTGAGAGGTTAGCATGTCTTGGATGTATGATATAAAATGCTAACCTCCCGTGTTATTGTAATGGTGAGAGGTTAGCATGTCTTGGATGTATGATATAAAATGCTAACCTCCCCTGTTATTGTAATGGTGAGAGGTTAGCATGTCTTGGGGGTATGATATAAAATGCTAACCTCCCCTGTTATTGTAATGGTGCGAGGTTAGCATGTCTTGGAGGTATGATCTTTGTGTCTTTCTCACTCATAATTATTCACGATTCCTTCAGGATTATCCGTAGCCATGGTAACATCCACATTAATGTAGAAGTGCTTAGAAACATATCTAACCATGCTCTAACTACTAGGCTACCCTGCCGCCCCGAATACAACAAAAGCAAACAGCAAATGCATCCAACAAGTTTGTAAAGTCACAAGCTTGATGTAATCATTGCGTGCTGGGAATATGGGACTGAATACTAAACGTTTGACTACTGTAATACACAAGTGAATTTGTCCTAATACTTTGTCTGTCATTTCTAAAACAGCTCCCCTTATGTGGATGAAATACCCTCAAATTAAATCTGACAGTCTGCACTTTAACCTCATAGTCACTGTCTCATTTCCAATCCATAGTGCTGGAGTACGGAGCCAAAACAACCAAAATGGGTCCCTGTCTCAATACTGTTGGAGATCACTGTATCATTTCCAATCCATAGTGCTGGAGTACAGAGTCAAAACAACCAAAATGGGTCCCTGTCTCAATACTGTTGGAGATCACTGTATCATTTCCAATCCATAGTGCTGGAGTACAGAGTCAAAACAACCAAAATGGGTCCCTGTCTCAATACTGTTGGAGATCACTGTATTTCCTCTAGATGAGTGCGTGACAGTACCAGAGGAAGTTGGACTGATTTCCACTAGTATCTCTGGGGAACAGGGCTCAAATCTGCAAAAAAACAAGGGTCAGCCCATTCCCACCCCTCCCTCCCTCACACACACACACATGCACACACACGCAGCCAATTTCCGAGTGAGCCCCTTTGCCAGAAAACGTGGTGCACGCCTGATATCATTCCCCCGCTGATAAAGCCCCCAGCTTCTCTAGTTCCCCAGTATGTTTAAGCAGAACCACAGTATGTGGTCCTGTGTGGTCCAGTTGGTAGAGCATGATGCTCCCCCAGCTTCTCTAGTTCCCAGTATGTGGTCCTGTGTGGTCCAGTTGGTAGAGCATGATGCTCCCCCAGCTTCTCTAGTTCCCCAGTATGTTTAAGCAGAACCACAGTATGTGGTCCTGTGTGGTCCAGTTGGTAGAGCATGATGCTCCCCCAGCTTCTCTAGTTCCCAGTATGTGGTCCTGTGTGGTCCAGTTGGTAGAGCATGATGCTCCCCCAGCTTCTCTAGTTCCCCAGTATGTTTAAGCAGAACCACAGTATGTGGTCCTGTGTGGTCCAGTTGGTAGAGCATGATGCTCCCCCAGCTTCTCTAGTTCCCAGTATGTGGTCCTGTGTGGTCCAGTTGGTAGAGCATGATGCTCCCCCAGCTTCTCTAGTTCCCAGTATGTGGTCCTGTGTGGTCCAGTTGGTAGAGCATGATGCTCCCCCAGCTTCTCTAGTTCCCCAGTATGTTTAAGCAGAACCACAGTATGTGGTCCTGTGTGGCCCAGTTGGTAGAGCATGTTGCTCCCCCAGCTTCTCTAGTTCCCCAGTATGTTTAAGCAGAACCACAGTATGTGGTCCTGTGTGGCCCAGTTGGTAGAGCATGTTGCTCCCCCAGCTTCTCTAGTTCCCAGTATGTGGTCCTGTGTGGTCCAGTTGGTAGAGCATGATGCTCCCCCAGCTTCTCTAGTTCCCAGTATGTGGTCCTGTGTGGCTCAGTTGGTAGAGCATGATGCTCCCCCAGCTTCTCTAGTTCCCAGTATGTGGTCCTGTGTGGTCCAGTTGGTTGAGCATGATGCTCCCCCAGCTTCTCTAGATCCCCAGTATGTTTAAGCAGAACCACAGTATGTGGTCCTGTGTGGTCCAGTTGGTAGAGCATGATGCTCCCCCAGCTTCTCTAGTTCCCAGTATGTGGTCCTGTGTGGTCCAGTTGGTTGAGCATGATGCTCCCCCAGCTTCTCTAGATCCCCAGTATGTTTAAGCAGAACCACAGTATGTGGTCCTGTGTGGCCCAGTTGGTAGAGCCTGATGCTCCCCCAGCTTCTCTAGTTCCCCAGTATGTTTAAGCAGAACCACAGTATGTGGTCCTGTGTGGCCCAGTTGGTAGAGCATGATGCTCCCCCAGCTTCTCTAGTTCCCCAGTATGTTTAAGCAGAACCACAGTATGTGGCCCTGTGTGGCTCAGTTGGTAGAGCATGTTGCTCCCCCAGCTTGGTCCTGTGTGGTCCAGTTGGTAGAGCATGTTGCTCCCCCAGCTTCTCTAGTTCCCAGTATGTGGTCCTGTGTGGTCCAGTTGGTAGAGCATGTTGCTCCCCCAGCTTCTCTAGTTCCCAGTATGTGGTCCTGTGTGGTCCAGTTGGTAGAGCATGTTGCTCCCCCAGCTTCTCTAATTCCCAGTATGTGGTCCTGTGTGGTCCTGTGTGGTCGAGCATGATGCTCCCCCAGCTTCTCTAGTTCCCAGTATGTGGTCCTGTGTGGCCCAGTTGGTAGAGCATGATGCTCCCCCAGCTTCTCTAGTTCCCAGTATGTGGTCCAGTTGGTAGAGCATGATGCTCCCCCAGCTTCTCTAGTTCCCAGTAATGTGGTCCTGTGTGGCTCAGTTGGTAGAGCATGATGCTCCAGGGCTGAGGGTTTGACTCCTGCTGGGGCCACCTAGACCAAAAGATAGGTCTGCACTACTTAAAGTCGCTTTGGATAGAAGTGTCTGCTAAATGGCAGAGGGTGAACGGACAAGACATGAGAATTAAGTGCCTTTGAACAGGGTATGATAGTAGGTTCCAGGCGAACCGGTTTGTGTCCAGAACTGCAACACTACTGGGTTTTTCACGCTCAACAGTTTCATGTGTGTATCAAGAATGGTCCACCACCCAAAGGACATCCAGCCAACTTGACACAACAGTGGGAAGCCTTGGAGTCAACATGAGCCAGCATCCCTGTGGAGCGCTTTCAACACCTTGTAGTCCACGCCCCGACGAATTGAGGCTGTTCTGAGGGCTAAAGGGGAGGAGCAACTCAATATGAGGAAGGTGTTCTTAATGTTTTGTCCACTCAGTTCACCCCCCGGGAAGATGGCATCTCTCCCTCCATCTGCCCTGTCCCCACCCGGCCCACCCCCCAGGAAGATGGCATCTCTCCCTCCATCTACCCTGTCCCCACCCGGCCCACCCCCCAGGAAGATGGCGTCTCTCCCTCCATCTGCCCTGTCCCCACCCGGCCCACCCCCCAGGAAGATGGCATCTCTCCCTCCATCTGCCCTGTCCCCACCCGGCCCACCCCACAGGAAGATGACATCTCTCCCTCCATCTGCCCTGTCCCCACCCGGCCCACCCCACAGGAAGATGACATCTCTCCCTCCATCCACCCCTGTCCCCACCCGGCCCACCCCCCAGGAAGATGACATCTCTCCCTCCATCCACCCCTGTCCCCACCTGGCCCACCCCCCAGGAAGATGGCATCTCTCCCTCCTTCCACCCCTGACCCCACCCCCCAGGAAGATGACATCTCTCCCTCCATCCACCCCTGTCCCCACCCGGCCCACCCCCCAGGAAGATGGCATCTCTCCCTTCATCTGCCCTGTCCCCACCCGGCCCACCCCCCAGGAAGATGGCATTTCTCCCTCCATCCACCCCTGTCCCCACCCGGCCCACCCCCCAGGAAGATGGCATCTCTCCCTCCTTCCACCCCTGTCCCCACCCGGCCCACCCCCCAGGAAGATGGCATCTCTCCCTCCTTCCACCCCTGACCCCACCCGGCCCACCCCCCAGGAAGATGGCATCTCTCCCTCCATCCACCCCTGTCCCCACCCGGCCCACCCCACAGGAAGATGACATCTCTCCCTCCATCCACCCCTGTCCCCACCCTGCCCACCCCACAGGAAGATGACATCTCTCCCTCCATCCACCCATGTCCCCACCCGTCCCACCCCCCAAGGAAGACAATGATCTGTCCTTACTGAATAGTCTCTCTTTCTTGAATAAAACATTTCATTCATGACACAAATATAGTGTTTTCTGGGAATGGCTCATTAGTCATGCTTTAACACTGGAGGGACATTCCTATAGTCTTAAAGTGGCGTGTGTTTTAAACAGACCGTCTCTACAGTACTGTTACGTAACAGAATCCCCAACAGACCTGGAGGGTCCCAGTCAGACAGACAGTAACACCCTCTGTGTTGGGTTAGAAGGATTTTAACACCAACAGGGCTGTAGGGTTCTGCCTCTACAGTTATGTAACAGAGTTCCTAACAGACCTGCAGGGTTAGGGTTATGCCATTTAGCTAATGATTTAAAGCCAGAGAGTTGGAACATTGCTGTAGGACAGACACTGTTAACTGGACCAACAACACTGATGACTAGAGAGAGGGGTGGCAGGAGAGAGAGGGGTAGCAGGATAGAGAGGGGTAGCAGGAGAGAGAGGTACTTAGAGAGGAAGAAAACCAAAATCTCTCAAGACAACTAAAGGAGTTGACCCTCCACATCTATCAAGACAACTAAAGGTGTTGACCCTCCACATCTATCAAGACAACTAAAGGAGTTGACCCTCCACATCTATCAAGACAACTAAAGGAGTTGACCCTCCACATCTCTCAAGACAACTAAAGGAGTTGACCCTCCACATCTCTCAAGACAACTAAAGGTGTTGACCCTCCACATCTCTCAAGACAACTAAAGGAGTTGACCCTCCACATCTCTCAAGACAACTAAAGGAGTTGACCCTCCACATCTATCAAGACAACTAAAGGTGTTGACCCTCCACATCTCTCAAGACAACTAAAGGAGTTGACCCTCCACATCTCTCAAGACAACTAAAGGAGTTGACCCTCCACATCTATCAAGACAACTAAAGGTGTTGACCCTCCACATCTCTCAAGACAACAAAAGGAGTTGACCCTCCACATCTCTCAAGACAACTAAAGGTGTTGACCCTCCACATCTCTCAAGACAACTAAAGGAGTTGACCCTCCACATCTCTCAAGACAACTAAAGGTGTTGACCCTCCACATCTCAAGACAACTAAAGGTGTTGACCCTCCACATCTCTCAAGACAACTAAAGGTGTTGACCCTCCACATCTCTCAAGACAACTAAAGGTGTTGACCCTCCACATCTCTCAAGACAACTAAAGGTGTTGACCCTCCACATCAATCAAGACAACTGGGGCACTGGGCCAGCCACTCTTTAAACATCATCTGGGCCAGCCACTCTTTAAACATCACCTGGGCCAGCCACTCTTTAAACATCACCTGGGCCAGCCACTCTTTAAACATCACCTGGGCCAGCCACTCTTTAAACATCACCTGGGCCAGCCACTCTTTAAACATCACCTGGGCCAGCCACTCGTTAAACATCACCTGGGCCAGCCACTCGTTAAACATCACCTGGGCCAGCCACTCGTTAAACATCATCTGGGCCAGCCACTCGTTAAACATCATCTGGGCCAGCCACTCGTTAAACATCATCTGGGCCAGCCACTCGTTAAACATCACAGGTAAAACACACCGTACTAACACCAATCGGTGCGCCCACCGTACTAACGAGGTGACACCAATCGGTGCGCCCACCGTACTAACGAGGTGACACCAATCGGTGCGCCCACCGTACTAACGAGGTGACACCAATTGGTGCGCCCACCGTACTAACGTGCTAACGAGGTGACACCAATCGGGGCCCACCGTACTAACGAGGTGACACCAATCGGTGCGCCCACCGTACTAACGAGGTGACACCAATCGGGGCCCACCGTACTAACGAGGTGACACCAATCGGGGCCCACCGTACTAACGAGGTGACACCAATCGGGGCCCACCGTACTAACGAGGTGACACCAATCGGGGCCCACCGTACTAACGTCCAAACGTCCAAACCTTGAAAAATAAATGGAAAACAATCCTCTGACTACCAGCGCTCTGCACAGAGGCTTCAATGAAAGACTGGGTGTATGTGGCACTAACCTGCAGACGGTGGTCTCAGGGAGGTATGAGGAGGTGGGGGCGTTGCCGGGTCTGAAGTTGGACACGTTGAAGTGAGAGAGGGTGTGGTCTATGAAGCCGTGCATGGTGCCTGTCTGACTGTACATGTACTGGTACACCAGCCTGGGAATGAAGTCTGAGGTAAACGAGATCACAAACGCCTGACAGGGAGAGAGAGCACAATAAAGGGAGACTGTGAGGTTGACATTTAGGAGCTTTTTCTACTCACCTAGAATCAGACTAACTCATTGATACCATTTTTATGTCTCAGCATGATCGCAAAACTGTATGTCTCAATGGCACACAATGAGACAGACACGTTGTAATCTCTATACCATAATGAGACAGACACGTTGTGATCTCTATACCATAATGAGACAGACACATTGTGATCTCTATACCATAATGAGACAGACACGTTGTAATCTCTATACATCTTTAGGCGACTTTAACTAGGTAAGTTAACTAGGTATGCCGGCCTACCCTGGCCAAACCCTAACGACACTGGGCTAATTGTCCTATGGGACTCCCAATCATGGCCGCTTGTGATACAACCTGGAATCAAACCAGGATCTGTAGTGACGCCTCTAGCACTGAGATGCAGTTCCTTAGATCGCTGTGCCACTCGCGAGCCTCGGGACAGAATGAGGAAGTGGATATAAAATATTTATAAAATATTGATTACTATGTATAGCTTTGTAAGACTATAAATGACCAAACACCCAGCTTTGGAGTAGTTAGATGGTCCATTTCCCTGCTTTTGAGAGGAGACTTCCAGCAATTGTGCTAAGCTAACGAGATGCTAACTTCAATGACCTCCAAACTGCATGCAGAGAAATAAAAATGGTATCCATGAGTTCATAGGACTCTGGGTAAGTAGAAAAACGAGGTAGCCTGTCAGCATGTTGCCTGTTTGACATGTTGCATGTTTAGCATTTAGCCTGTATACTGTTTACAGTGACAGTTACATCATCTCCATGACAACCTCGGTCATAATGAAAACTCCAGAGAATCCAGATGGGTTCTGTCAGGGGTCGTGTGTGTGTGTGTGTGTGTGTGTGTGTGTGTGTGTATATATATATATAGCCTGCTAGCATGTATCCTGATAGCATTTAAGCCTGTTAGCATGTAGCCTGTCAGCCGTGTTAGTCTCCCTGGGAACCACCTACACACAGGCCACATGCTAACAGGTTTAAACGCTATCAAGATACACGCTAACAGGCTATATACACACACATACATGTGTGTGTGTGGTGTGTGGAGGTGGTTCCCAGGGAGAAGCTGGTCCCTGAAGGCAGATAGTGTCTTATGGTCTCTCCCTGATATGATCATATAAATCTGCTCTATATTAAACTGCCAGGGCTTACAGCCGTGAGATCACACACTGTTGTTTTAAGGTTTACAGCAGCAGAACAATCCGCATCAAACAAAGCCAACATTATTATTGAATATCACTCCAGTCTCCATTACTACACATTATCTCATCACGTCAAACAGAGACATTAGAGGACATTATCTCATCACGTCAAACAGAGACATTACAGAGGACATTATCTCATCACGTCAAACAGAGACATTACAGAGGACATTATCTCATCACGTCAAACAGAGACATTACAGAGGACATTATCTCATCACGTCAAACAGAGAGACATATTACAGAGGACATTATCTCATCACATCAAACAGAGAGACACATTACAGAGGACATTATCTCATCACGTCAAACAGACATTACAGAGGACATTATCTCATCACGTCAAACAGACATTACAGAGGACATTATCTCATCACGTCAAACAGACATTACAGAGGACATTATCTCATCACGTCAAACAGAGAGACATATTACAGAGGACATTATCTCATCACATCAAACAGAGAGACATAGAGACAGAGAGATAATGCCCGACTAGCATCACCACCCATCACCACCCTGGATGGTTCCGACCTAGAATATGTGGACGTCTATAAGTACCTAGGTGTCTGGCTAGACTGCAAACTCTCCTTCCAGACTCATATCAAACATCTCCAATCGAAAATCAAATCAAGAGTCGGCTTTCTATTCCGCAACAAAGCCTCCTTCACTCACGCCGCCAAGCTTACCCTAGTAAAACTGACTATCCTACCGATCCTCGACTTCGGCGATGTCATCTACAAAATGGCTTCCAACACTCTACTCAGCAAACTGGATGCAGTCTATCACAGTGCCATCCGTTTTGTCACTAAAGCACCTTATACCACCCACCACTGCGACTTGTATGCTCTAGTCGGCTGGCCCTCGCTACATATTCGTCGCCAGACCCACTGGCTCCAGGTCATCTACAAGTCCATGCTAGGTAAAGCTCTGCCTTATCTCAGCTCACTGGTCACGATGGCAACACCCATCCGTAGCACGCGCTCCAGCAGGTGTATCTCACTGATCATCCCTAAAGCCAACACCTCATTTGGCCGCCTTTCGTTCCAGTACTCTGCTGCCTGTGACTGGAACGAATTGCAAAAATCACTGAAGTTGGAGACTTTTATCTCCCTCACCAACTTCAAACATCAGCTATCTGAGCAGCTAACCGATCGCTGCAGCTGTACATAGCTGTACACAGCTGTAAATAGCCCACCCTTTTCACCTACCTCATCCCCATACTGTTTTTATTTATTTACTTTTCTGCTCTTCTGCACACCAATATCTCTACCTGTACATGACCATCTGATCATTTATCACTCCAGTGTTAATCTGCAAAATTGTAATTATTTGCCTACCTCCTCATGCCTTTTGCACACATTGTATATAGACCCCCCCTTTGTTTTCTACTGTGTTATTGACTTGTTAATTGTTTACTCCATGTGTAACTCTTTGTTGTATGCTCACACTGCTATGCTTTATCTTGGCCAGGTCGCAGTTGCAAATGAGAACTTGTTCTCAACTAGCCTACCTGGTTAAATAAAGGTGAAATAAAAAAATAAAAAAATTTGGCACTAAATATTTGGGGGATTATCTGGTTGATCCATTTACAGGATGATTTGAGGATGATGTCTGGCTGGATCAGGATCTAGGATGAGCAACACCCTAAAAGGGTCTGAAAAGCAGCCGGTTATCTCTGGCCCCGTGCCGTCACTGAGCTTTAAGAGAGATATTAAGTTCTAAGAGCCTAGTGAACCTTCTGTGAGGCTGCAGAATGTTGCCCAGGCTGCAGAATGTTGACATGGCTGCAGAATGTTGCCCAGGCTGCAGAATGTTGACATGGCTGCAGAATGTTCCCCAGGCTGCAGAATGTTGACATGGCTGCAGAATGTTGCCCAGGCTGCAGAATGTTGACATGGCTGCAGAATGTTGACATGGCTGCAGAATGTTGACATGGCTGCAGAATGTTGACATGGCTGCAGAATGTTGACATGGCTGCAGAATGTTCCCCAGGCTGCAGAATGTTGACATGGCTGCAGAATGTTCCCCAGGCTGCAGAATGTTGACATGGCTGCAGAATGTTCCCCAGGCTGCAGAATGTTGACATGGCTGCAGAATGTTGACATGGCTGCAGAATGTTCCCCAGGCTGCAGAATGTTGACATGGCTGCAGAATGTTCCCCAGGCTGCAGAATGTTGACATGGCTGCAGAATGTTCACCAGGCTGCAGAATGTTCCCCAGGCTGCAGAATGTTCCCCAGGCTGCAGAATGTTGACATGGCTGCAGAATGTTGACATGGCTGCAGAATGTTGACATGGCTGCAGAATGTTCCCCAGGCTGCAGAATGTTCCCCAGGCTGCAGAATGTTCCCCAGGCTGCAGAATGTTCCCCAGGCTGCAGAATGTTCCCCAGGCTGCAGAATGTTCCCCAGGCTGCAGAATGTTCGCCAGGCTGCAGAATGTTGACATGGCTGCAGAATGTTGACATGGCTGCAGAATGTTGACATGGCTGCAGAATGTTGATATGGCTGCAGAATGTTGACATGGCTGCAGAATGTTCCCCCAGGCGCTGCAGAATGTTCCCCAGGCTGCAGAATGTTCCCCAGGCTGCAGAATGTTCCCCAGGCTGCAGAATGTTCCCCAGGCTGCAGAATGTTCCCCAGGCTGCAGAATGTTGACATGGCTGCAGAATGTTCCCCAGGCTGCAGAATGTTCCCCAGGCTGCAGAATGTTCCCCAGGCTGCAGAATGTTGACATGGCTGCAGAATGTTGACATGGCTGCAGAATGTTCCCCAGGCTGCAGAATGTTCCCCAGGCTGCAGAATGTTCCCCAGGCTGCAGAATGTTCCCCAGGCTGCAGAATGTTCCCCAGGCTGCAGAATGTTGACATGGCTGCAGAATGTTGACATGGCTGCAGAATGTTGATATGGCTGCAGAATGTTGACATGGCTGCAGAATGTTCCCCAGGCTGCAGAATGTTCCCCAGGCTGCAGAATGTTCCCCAGGCTGCAGAATGTTCCCCAGGCTGCAGAATGTTCCCCAGGCTGCAGAATGTTCCCCAGGCTGCAGAATGTTGACATGGCTGCAGAATGTTGACATGGCTGCAGAATGTTGACATGGCTGCAGAATGTTCCCCAGGCTGCAGAATGTTCCCCAGGCTGCAGAATGTTCCCCAGGCTGCAGAATGTTGACATGGCTGCAGAATGTTCACCAGGCTGCAGAATGTTCCCCAGGCTGCAGAATGTTCCCCAGGCTGCAGAATGTTCCCCAGGCTGCAGAATGTTCCCCAGGCTGCAGAATGTTCCCCAGGCTGCAGAATGTTCCCCAGGCTGCAGAATGTTGACATGGCTGCAGAATGTTGACATGGCTGCAGAATGTTCACCAGGCTGCAGAATGTTGACATGGCTGCAGAATGTTCCCCAGGCTGCAGAATGTTCCCCAGGCTGCAGAATGTTCCCCAGGCTGCAGAATGTTCCCCAGGCTGCAGAATGTTGACATGGCTGCAGAATGTTGACATGGCTGCAGAATGTTGACATGGCTGCAGAATGTTCCCCAGGCTGCAGAATGTTCCCCAGGCTGCAGAATGTTCCCCAGGCTGCAGAATGTTCCCCAGGCTGCAGAATGTTGACATGGCTGCAGAATGTTGACATGGCTGCAGAATGTTGACATGGCTGCAGAATGTTGACATGGCTGCAGAATGTTCACATGGCTGCAGAATGTTCCCCAGGCTGCAGAATGTTGACATGGCTGCAGAATGTTGACATGGCTGCAGAATGTTGACATGGCTGCAGAATGTTGACATGGCTGCAGAATGTTCCCCAGGCTGCAGAATGTGCCCCAGGCTGCAGAATGTGCCCCAGGCTGCAGAATGTTCCCCAGGCTGCAGAATGTTCCCCAGGCTGCAGAATGTTCCCCAGGCTGCAGAATGTTGACATGGCTGCAGAATGTTGACATGGCTGCAGAATGTTGACATGGCTGCAGAATGTTGACATGGCTGCAGAATGTTGACATGGCTGCAGAATGTTGACATGGCTGCAGAATGTTGACATGGCTGCAGAATGTTGACATGGCTGCAGAATGTTCCCCAGGCTGCAGAATGTTCCCCAGGCTGCAGAATGTTCCCCAGGCTGCAGAATGTTCCCCAGGCTGCAGAATGTTCCCCAGGCTGCAGAATGTTCCCCAGGCTGCAGAATGTTGACATGGCTGCAGAATGTTGACATGGCTGCAGAATGTTGACATGGCTGCAGAATGTTGACATGGCTGCAGAATGTTGACATGGCTGCAGAATGTTGACATGGCTGCAGAATGTTGACATGGCTGCAGAATGTTCCCCAGGCTGCAGAATGTTCCCCAGGCTGCAGAATGTTCCCCAGGCTGCAGAATGTTCCCCAGGCTGCAGAATGTTCCCCAGGCTGCAGAATGTTGACATGGCTGCAGAATGTTGACATGGCTGCAGAATGTTGACATGGCTGCAGAATGTTCCCCAGGCTGCAGAATGTTCCCCAGGCTGCAGAATGTTCCCCAGGCTGCAGAATGTTGACATGGCTGCAG
Source organism: Oncorhynchus kisutch (assembly GCF_002021735.2). Lineage (NCBI taxonomy): Eukaryota > Metazoa > Chordata > Actinopteri > Salmoniformes > Salmonidae > Oncorhynchus > Oncorhynchus kisutch. Next base: position 289,093 of record NW_022265791.1, on the reverse strand, counting down.
AATGTTCACCAGGCTGCAGAATGTTCCCCAGGCTGCAGAATGTTCCCCAGGCTGCAGAATGTTCCCCAGGCTGCAGAATGTTCCCCAGGCTGCAGAATGTTCCCCAGGCTGCAGAATGTTCCCCAGGCTGCAGAATGTTGACATGGCTGCAGAATGTTGACATGGCTGCAGAATGTTCCCCAGGCTGCAGAATGTTCCCCAGGCTGCAGAATGTTCCCCAGGCTGCAGAATGTTCCCCAGGCTGCAGAATGTTCCCCAGGCTGCAGAATGTTGACATGGCTGCAGAATGTTCACATGGCTGCAGAATGTTCCCCAGGCTGCAGAATGTTCACCAGGCTGCAGAATGTTCCCCAGGCTGCAGAATGTTCCCCAGGCTGCAGAATGTTCCCCAGGCTGCAGAATGTTGACATGGCTGCAGAATGTTGACATGGCTGCAGAATGTTCCCCAGGCTGCAGAATGTTGACATGGCTGCAGAATGTTCCCCAGGCTGCAGAATGTTCACCAGGCTGCAGAATGTTCACCAGGCTGCAGAATGTTGACATGGCTGCAGAATGTTGACATGGCTGCAGAATGTTGACATGGCTGCAGAATGTTCCCCAGGCTGCAGAATGTTCCCCAGGCTGCAGAATGTTGACATGGCTGCAGAATGTTCCCCAGGCTGCAGAATGTTGACATGGCTGCAGAATGTTGACATGGCTGCAGAATGTTCCCCAGGCTGCAGAATGTTGACATGGCTGCAGAATGTTCCCCAGGCTGCAGAATGTTCACCAGGCTGCAGAATGTTCCCCAGGCTGCAGAATGTTGACATGGCTGCAGAATGTTCCCCAGGCTGCAGAATGTTCCCCAGGCTGCAGAATGTTGACATGGCTGCAGAATGTTGACATGGCTGCAGAATGTTGATATGGCTGCAGAATGTTGACATGGCTGCAGAATGTTGACATGGCTGCAGAATGTTCCCCAGGCTGCAGAATGTTCCCCAGGCTGGCAGAATGTTCCCCAGGCTGCAGAATGTTCCCAGGCTGCAGAATGTTCCCCAGGCTGCAGAATGTTGACATGGCTGCAGAATGTTCCCCAGGCTGCAGAATGTTCCCCAGGCTGCAGAATGTTCCCCAGGCTGCAGAATGTTGACATGGCTGCAGAATGTTGACATGGCTGCAGAATGTTCCCCAGGCTGCAGAATGTTCCCAGGCTGCAGAATGTGCCCCAGGCTGCAGAATGTTCCCCAGGCTGCAGAATGTTCCCCAGGCTGCAGAATGTTCCCCAGGCTGCAGAATGTTCCCCAGGCTGCAGAATGTTGACATGGCTGCAGAATGTTGACATGGCTGCAGAATGTTGACATGGCTGCAGAATGTTCCCCAGGCTGCAGAATGTTCCCCAGGCTGCAGAATGTTCCCCAGGCTGCAGAATGTTCCCCAGGCTGCAGAATGTTCCCCAGGCTGCAGAATGTTCCCCAGGCTGCAGAATGTTCCCCAGGCTGCAGAATGTTGACATGGCTGCAGAATGTTGACATGGCTGCAGAATGTTGACATGGCTGCAGAATGTTGACATGGCTGCAGAATGTTGACATGGCTGCAGAATGTTGACATGGCTGCAGAATGTTGACATGGCTGCAGAATGTTCCCCAGGCTGCAGAATGTTCCCCAGGCTGCAGAATGTTCCCCAGGCTGCAGAATGTTCCCCAGGCTGCAGAATGTTCCCCAGGCTGCAGAATGTTCCCCAGGCTGCAGAATGTTCCCCAGGCTGCAGAATGTTCCCCAGGCTGCAGAATGTTGACATGGCTGCAGAATGTTGACATGGCTGCAGAATGTTGACATGGCTGCAGAATGTTCCCCAGGCTGCAGAATGTTCCCCAGGCTGCAGAATGTTCCCCAGGCTGCAGAATGTTGACATGGCTGCAGAATGTTCACCAGGCTGCAGAATGTTCCCCAGGCTGCAGAATGTTCCCCAGGCTGCAGAATGTTCCCCAGGCTGCAGAATGTTCCCCAGGCTGCAGAATGTTCCCCAGGCTGCAGAATGTTCCCCAGGCTGCAGAATGTTGCCCATGGCTGCAGAATGTTGACATGGCTGCAGAATGTTCACAGGCTGCAGAAGTTCACCCGCATTGACATGGCTGCAGAATGTTCCCCAGGCTGCAGAATGTTCCCCAGGCTGCAGAATGTTCCCCAGGCTGCAGAATGTTGACATGGCTGCAGAATGTTGACATGGCTGCAGAATGTTCCCCAGGCTGCAGAATGTTCCCCAGGCTGCAGAATGTTCCCCAGGCTGCAGAATGTTCCCCAGGCTGCAGAATGTTCCCCAGGCTGCAGAATGTTGACATGGCTGCAGAATGTTCCCCAGGCTGCAGAATGTTCACCAGGCTGCAGAATGTTCACCAGGCTGCAGAATGTTCCCCAGGCTGCAGAATGTTCCCCAGGCTGCAGAATGTTCCCCAGGCTGCAGAATGTTCCCCAGGCTGCAGAATGTTGACATGGCTGCAGAATGTTGACATGGCTGCAGAATGTTCCCCAGGCTGCAGAATGTTGACATGGCTGCAGAATGTTCCCCAGGCTGCAGAATGTTCACCAGGCTGCAGAATGTTCACCAGGCTGCAGAATGTTGACATGGCTGCAGAATGTTGACATGGCTGCAGAATGTTGACATGGCTGCAGAATGTTCCCTAGGCTGCAGAATGTTCCCCAGGCTGCAGAATGTTCCCCAGGCTGCAGAATGTTGACATGGCTGCAGAATGTTCCCCAGGCTGCAGAATGTTGACATGGCTGCAGAATGTTGACATGGCTGCAGAATGTTGACATGGCTGCAGAATGTTCCCCAGGCTGCAGAATGTTGACATGGCTGCAGAATGTTCCCCAGGCTGCAGAATGTTCACCAGGCTGCAGAATGTTGACATGGCTGCAGAATGTTCCCCAGGCTGCAGAATGTTACCCAGGCTGCAGAATGTTCCCCAGGCTGCAGAATGTTCCCCAGGCTGCAGAATGTTCCCCAGGCTGCAGAATGTTCCCCAGGCTGCAGAATGTTGACATGGCTGCAGAATGTTCCCCAGGCTGCAGAATGTTCCCCAGGCTGCAGAATGTTCACCAGCCTCTTAGCACATCACATCTGGCTTAAAGACTACTGCCACTCTGTCTGCATAACTTTTGAGAATTGCGACACTTATTGGAAGCAAAAGATACTCTACAGAGATGGACTCCACTCGAACCATCTAGGAGCCTGGAGCCTCTCTTCAGATTTCAAGGCCGCGTTAAGATAATGACTAAGAGACAGTCCAAGCACCGCTCCTGAGTGGCGTAGAGGTCTAAGGCACTGCATCTCAGTGCTAAAAGCTTCACTACAGACCCTGGTTCGATCCTGGGCTGTATTACAACCCGGACGTGATCGAGATTCCCATAGGGAGGTGCACAATTGGTCCAGCATCGTCTGGGTTAGGGTTTGGCCAGGCTGAAGCCATCATTGTAAAATAAGAATTTCTGACTCGTCTAGTTAAATAAAGGCTGCATAATATAAGTTATAAACTGCTGAGGTAATACCTCCCATCCTTTCTAAGCATTATTGTCCAACTGTTGTTTATACTGCCAGGGTTGTTGTCAGTTGTAATTGTTTACCCATTTCGTTTGAACTCAACTTATTATCCTGGGTGACATAAATTGGGAAATGCAGACAATCTAAAAGCTGTGTAATAATCTAAACCTATTCCAGCAGGTGACTAAGCCTATATTAGTGACCATTGCCCAGGTGTTTGTGTTAGAGATGTGATAATACCAAAATCGGAGCCTCGTGGCGTAACAAAAAGGAACTTTAAAATCTTCAGTCAACAAGCTTTTTTACATGATCTTTATTTTAGTGATCTTGATTATATCTCTGCTATCCATGAACATGATTTAGCTTTCAGCCTTTATTCTTTCAGCCTTCAATACATTTGTGGATAATTATGCTCCCTTCAAGAAATTAAGGGTTAACAGTAGATCGAATGCCTGGTACACTCCGGAATTATGAGAAGTTATTCATACAAGAGATGGTGCTTGGGTCAAGGCCAGGAACACAAGCGTAGGCCTGGACTGGCAAGCTTTTAAGCAACTGAGGAATTGTTGTGTAAGACAAATCAGAATGGCTAACTCTGATTATTGTGTAACCGCTCCTGCGGATTGTAATGGAGACCCGGCTAAATTCTGGAAAACTGTCAAATACCTGAAGGGTTTGTCCTCCTCTGTGCCACAACAAATTAACTCAGAGGGTCATGAATTAATGCAGGGTCATGAAATGACGCTCCTGTGTGTAACAGTATAACTTTAGTCCGTCCCCTCGCCCATACCCGGGCTCAAACCAGGGACCCTCTGCACACAGACAACAGTCACCCACGAAGCATCGTTACCCATCGCTCCACAAAAGCCGCAGCCCTTGGAGAGCAAGGGGAACCACTACTTCAAGGTCTCAGAGCAAGTGACGTCATCGATTGAAACACTATTAGAGTGCACCACTAGCCATTTCACATCGGTTACATATGGTTCTATGACGAACTTAGCCTTAAGATGCTTTGGGGAAACCAAAGCCGGGCCCTGGTCAATTTGACCCTCCCAATAATATACCATGATTAGTTTTATTGATTGGTAAAAAAGTAAAGCACCAGGCAACTACTGGCTTTATGTATCTTTACAGTTCCTCATTTTATGCCCCCCCCCCCCCCCCCCCACTGCCAAATAGCTTTTGGTTGTGCCCGGTGTCCAGAAGCAGCCCGTTCGTGGTCAGAGCAGCAGGAAGAAACCATGTTACAGATCCCCATTAGAAATGTAGAAAGAGGGCAGATCTAAAGATACAACAACTATCATGGGTTGTTAGGGGAGATCTAAAGATACAACAACTATCATGGGTTGTTGATATAACCAGGAAAATGTCTTTAGCTGCTGGACAACGAAAGAAAGTTGATTTGGAAATGAATAGAACATGATAGAAATGCTGGTATTTGTATGTATTATGGATCCCCATTAGTTCCTGCCAAGGCAGCAGCTACTCTTCCTGGGGTTTATTATGGATCCCCATTAGTTCCTGCCAAAGCAGCAGCTACTCTTCTTGGGGTTTATTATGGATCCCCATTAGTTCCTGCCAAAGCAGCAGCTACTCTTCCTGGGGTTTATTATGGATCCCCATTAGTTCCTGCCAAGGCAGCAGCTACTCTTCCTGGGGTTTATTATGGATCCCCATTAGTTCCTGCCAAAGCAGCAGCTACTCTTCTTGGGGTTTATTATGGATCCCCATTAGTTCCTGTCAAAGCAGCAGCTACTCTTCTTGGGGTTTATTATGGATCCCCATTAGTTCCTGTCAAGGCAGCAGCTACTCTTCTTGGGGTTTATTATGGATCCCCATTAGTTCCTGCCAAGGCAGCAGCTACTCTTCCTGGGGTTTATTATGGATCCCCATTAGTTCCTGTCAAAGCAGCAGCTACTCTTCTTGGGGTTTATTATGGATCCCCATTAGTTCCTGCCAAGGCAGCAGCTACTCTTCCTGGGGTTTATTATGGATCCCCATTAGTTCCTGCCAAAGCAGCAGCTACTCTTCCTGGGGTTTATTATGGATCCCCATTAGTTCCTGTCAAAGCAGCAGCTACTCTTCCTGGGGTTTATTATGGATCCCCATTAGTTCCTGCCAAAGCAGCAGCTACTCTTCCTGGGGTTTATTATGGATCCCCATTAGTTCCTGCCAAAGCAGCAGCTACTCTTCCTGGGGTTTATTATGGATCCCCATTAGTTCCTGCCAAAGCAGCAGCTAATCTTCCTGGGGTTTATTATGGATCCCCATTAGTTCCTGCCAAGGCAGCAGCTACTCTTCTTGGGGTTTATTATGGATCCCCATTAGTTCCTGCCAAAGCAGCAGCTACTCTTCCTGGGGTCCAGCAAAATTAGTAGTTTATACCATTTTAAAACATTACAATACATTCACAGATTTCACAAAACACTGTGTGCCCTCAGGCCCCTATCGGTTTCAATGGCATCAGAGGAAGTGTTCCTACAAATCATTCCCTCAAAAGTTCTATGGTCTGATTTGGCTAGGTTATTTTAAAACAAGGTAGGACATGCCTCATAACATGACAAACTCCAGGTTTTCAAAAATTAGGTTTATGGTTAAATATTTTCAAAATAGGGACTGCCTCTGCTCATATGGTGCCGGAGTATGTCAACAGAATCAAGCCTTTAGAAGTTAATGGTAATGATCCTACATTATATTTGTCAAACATGACTGGTGTTTAGTCTTTATGTATTTAAACGTTTGTTTACATTTTCTGCCTCATGTCAGCATCAGTGTGGACGTATCACATCGGCTACACCTTGAGATCTTGGCTAATTGGGCTCACGAGTGAGAAGATGGCGCAGGAAGAAATGGCAGCAGTTTTACGGGCGCCTAACCAACTGTGCTGTTATTTGTAACTCATTTTGTACATAATGTTTCTGCCACCATACGGCAAAAAAGAGCTTCTGGATATCGGGACAGCGATGACTCACCTCAGATTAGACAAAGATTTTTCTTCAACAAGCAGGACGCACAGGATGTACTTCAGACACCCGACAAGGCCAAAATCCTCATCAGAGAAAGAGACGCAGGTATAGAGGACACAGGCCTGGGGGCTGGCCTGGTAAGGATCCGCCGACAGCGAGTGGGAAATCTGCCTTTATCAACAATATTACTTGCCAACGTACAATCATTGGACAATAAATTAGACGAGGTACAATCACGAATATCCTACCAACGGGGCATCAAAAACTGTAATATCTTATGTTTCACCGAATCGTGGCTGAATGTCAACATGGATAACATTCAGCTAGCGGGATATACGCTGCACCGGCTAGATAGAACAGCACACTCCAGGTAAGACGAGGGGGAGAGATCTGTGTACATTTGTAAATAACAGTTGGTGCACAAAATCTAAGGAAATCTCTTGATTTTGCTCGCCTGAAGTAGAGTATATCATGATAAGCTGTAGACCACACAATTTGCCAAGAGAGTTTATCATCTAGATTTTTTGAGGCGGTTTATTTTCCACCACAGGTGGAAGCTTGCACTAAGACTGCAATCAGTCAGTAATAGAAGGCAATAAGCGAACAGGAAAACGCCCACCCAGAGGTGTCACTCCTAGTGGCAGGGGACTTTAATGCAGGAAAACTGAAATCAGTCTTACCTAAATTCTATCAGCATGTTAAATGTGCAACCAGAGGGGAAAAAAAACCCTCTAAAACCACCTTTACACCACACACAGAGACGCATACAAAGTTCTCCCTCGCCACCCATTTGACAAATCTGACCCTAATTCCATCCTCCTGATTCATGCTTACAAACAAAAACTAAAGCAGGAAGCTCCAGTGACTCTGTCAATAAAGAAGATGCAGATACTAAGCCACGGGACTGTTTGTCACAGACTGGAATATGTTTCCTGATTCCTCCAGTGGAATTGAGTACACCACATGAGTTACTGGCTTCATCAATAAGTGCATCAATGACGTCCTCCCCACTGTACGTACATAACCCAACCAGAAGCCATGGATTACAGGCAACATCTGCACTGAGCTAAAGGGAAGAGCCTTCAAGGAGTGTGACTCTAACCAGGACGCTTACGAGAAATCCCGCTACGCCCTCAGACGAACCATCAAACAGGCAAAGCGTCAATACAGGACTATGATTGAATCGTACTACACCAGCTCCTATGCTCGTCGGATGTGGCAGGGCTTGCAAACTATAACTAAAAGGGAAGAACAGCCGTGAGCTGCCCAGTGACACAAACCTACCAGACGAGCTAAATCACTTCTATGCTCACTTCGGGGCAAGCAACACTGATGCATGCATGAGAGCATCAGCTGTTCTGGACGACTGTGTGATCACGCTCTCCGTAGCTGACGTGAGTAAGACCTTTATTAAAACCAGTCAACATTCACAAGGCAACTGGGCCAGACGGATTACCATTGAGGGGGCTCCGGGCATGTGCTGACCAATTGGCAGGTGTCTTCACTGACATTGTCAACACGTCCCTGATTGAGTCTGTAATACCAACATGTTTCAAGCTTGTGCCCAAGAACACTAAGGTAACCTGCCTAAATGACTACAGACCCGTAGCACTCACGTCCGTAGCCATGAAGTACATTGAAAGGCTGGTCATGGCTCACATCAACACCATTATCCCAGGAACCCTAGCCCACTCCAATTTGCATATCACTCAAACAGATACACAGATGATGCAATCTCTATTGCACTCCACACTGCCCTTCCCCACCTGGACAAAAGGAACACCTACGTGAGAATGCTATTCATTGACTACAGTTCAGCGTTCAGCACCATAGTGCCCTCAAAGCTCATCACTAAGCTAAGGACTCTGGGACGTGCCATTACTATTATTTGACCATGCTGGTAATATATGAACATTTGAACATCTTGACCATGTTCTATTATAATCTACACCCGGCACAGCCAGAAGAGGACTGGCCACCCCACATAGCCTGGTTCCTCTCTAGGTTTCTTCCTAGGGTTTGGCCTTTATAGGGAGTTTTTCCTAGCCACCATGCTTCTACACCTGCATTGCTTGCTGTTTGGGGTTTTAGGCTGGGTTTCTGTACAGCACTTTGAGATATCCGCTGATGTAAGAAGGGCTATATAAATACATTTGATCAAAGCTCATCACTAAGCTAAGGACTCTGGGACTAAACACCCAGGACCCTCTGCAACTGGATCCTGGACTTCCTGACGGGCCGCCCCAGGTGGTAAGGGTAGGTAACAACACACAAGGCACGACTCCAACACCATCATTAAGTTGCAGATGACAACAGCCTGATCACTGACAATGACGAGACAACCTATAGGGCAGAGGTCAGAGACCTGGCAGGGTGGTGCCAGACTAACAACGTATCCCTCAAAGCAATCAAGACAAAGGAGATGATTGTGGACTACAGGAAAAGGCGGGCCGAACACGCCCCCATTCTCATTGACGGGGCTGTAGTGGAGCAGGTTGAGAGCTTCAAGTTCCTTGGTGTCCACATCACCAACAAACTAGAATGGTCCAAACAAATCAAGACAGTCGTGAATAGGGCAGGCACAACAAAGACTATTCCCCCTCAGGAAACTAAAAGATTTGGCATGGGTCCTCAGATTAAGACCACACTCAATGAGCTGTATAAGCAAACAAGAAAATTCTCATCCAGAGGTGGCGCTCCTAGTACACGGAGACTTTAATGGAGGAAAACTGAAATCCATCTTATGTCATTTCTACCAGCATGTCACGTACAACTAGAGCTGAAAAAAACAGAATCACATTTACTCCACACACAGAGACACATACAAAGCTCTCCCTCCATTTGGCAAATCTGACCATAACTATATCCTCCTGATTCCTGCGTACTCAAACAGGAAGTACCAGTGATGTGCTCTATAAGGAAGTGGTCCGATGAAGCGGATGCTAAGGTACAGGACTGTTTAGCTAGCAGAGAATATGTTACGGGATTCATCCGGATTCATTAACAACAACGTTTTCACCACAGCGACCGTACGTAGACATCCCAACCAGAAGCCATGGATTACAGGCAACATCCGCACTGAGCTAAAGGCTAGAGCTGCCGCTTTCAAGGAGGGGGACACGTATCCGGACGCTTATAAGAAATCCCGCTACGATGCAAGCAACACCGAACCATGCATGACGGCACCAGTTGTTTCGGACGACTGTGTGATCACGCTCTCCGTAGCTGACGTGAGTAAGACCTTTAAACAGGTTAACATTCACAAGAACACATGTTCATGCCACACACACACACAACTGCTGTTACCAGACTCTTACAATACTGCTCAGTTTATACACTTGCCCTCCATCCCACCCTTCCCCAATACACATACAAATATTGGACTACAAATTGTGCCTTCGTGTATTATACTGATGCTAACATGTTAGTTTCTGTTGTTATTGTTTATTAGTTCTTATTGTTGTTGCATTGAAGGAAACTGCAAGTAAGCATTTAGTTGGACGATGTATCCCATGTGTATCCCGTACATACGACTCATAAAACGTGAATCTCTATGAGCTGGCTGGCAAGCAAACATGTCTGCAGACGATAATACCAAAGACAATATCAGCATGTATCGTATCTAGTTGTAAAATCGCCTAAACAAACTGCCCTATCAATTTAGGAGTCTCACCATATATACAATCTCACCATATCCAACCTGCAGATTGAAGCAGAGTGGAGTCTGACATTGGCAACGGCACCATGCAATGCACCTGGACTGAAGAGGCAGACAAATAGGAGACATTGTGGTGGGCTCTCCTCTTAGAATGACACATTTCTCCAGGTAGGAACATCACAAACATATCATCACCCCATTGGAGAGAAGAGTTATGACATCAGTCACTATTAGACGTTTTCACCATCTAAAAGTCATCTTCCTATTAACTTCCAGTGTAGTGACTGACTATCACAGTGCTACTTCATATTAACTTCCAGTGTAGTGACTGACTATCACAGTGCTACTTCATTCCGGACAGATTTCTGCCTGCTTGAACGGCAATAGCTCAGATACACATGAAAACATTAAATGACCCCGGGAAATGACAGAACATTACTAAGAGATGCAGAAAAACAATATAACATTAAAAATGGGTGAATATTATCTTTACTGCATCAGGGGGCAAAAATACACTGTGTTTTTAGAATGAGTGTGTGCGCTCCAATGTTAACACTTACATTTATAATGACAGAGAACTTTCCCATTCCACTCAGGATGTTGTACCAGATTCCTACAGAGAGAGAGAACAGAGTTGTGAGAGAAGAGTGGAGGGATGTAGATCTGTGTGTGGATCTGTGTGTGGACATGCGTCTTTGCGTGCAAGCGTGTGTGTTACCGATGTCTTTGGCTTGGACAGCGTCCGGTCGTCGCAGCTCGGTGACAAACTTCTTGGCATCGAGGCGGATCTCGATCACGTTGTTGAGAAGAGCGAAGAGAGGAGCCAGAGGGAACGACGCGACAAACAGAGAAACAAAACCAAACTGGATAACTGGGGAGAGAACACACACAGAGTGTTAGTTGAGAGGAACAACATGAGGAAGTGTATGGAACAAGTCATTATCTTATCTGGTAGTCCTCTACAACACACCAACAAACAGCTGGAGGGCAGGGGACCCACCCCGAGTTCAGGACCTAGCAGGGGACCCACCGCGAGTTCAGGACCTAGCAGGGGACCCACCCCGAGTTCAGGACCTAGCAGGGGACCCACCCCGAGTTCAGGACCTCGCAGGGGACCCACCCCGAGTTCAGGACCTCGCAGGGGACCCACCCCGAGTTCAGGACCTCGCAGGGGACCCACCCCGAGTTCAGGACCTCGCAGGGGACCCACCCCGAGTTCAGGACCTCGCAGGGGACCCACCCCGAGTTCAGGACCTCGCAGGGGACCCACCCCGAGTTCAGGACCTCGCAGGGGACCCACCCCGAGTTCAGGACCTAGCAGGGGACCCACCCCGAGTTCAGGACCTAGCAGGGGACCCACCCCGAGTTCAGGACCTAGCAGGGGACCCACCCCGAGTTCAGGACCTAGCAGGGGACACACCCCGAGTTCAGGACCTAGCAGGGGACCCACCCCGAGTTCAGGACCTAGCAGGGGACCCACCCGAGTTCAGGACCTAGCAGGGGACCCACCCCGAGTTCAGGACCTAGCAGGGGACCCACCCCGAGTTCAGGACCTAGCAGGGGACCCACCCCGAGTTCAGGACCTAGCAGGGGACCCACCCCGAGTTCAGGACCTAGCAGGGGACACACCCCGAGTTCAGGACCTAGCAGGGGACACACCCCGAGTTCAGGACCTAGCAGGGGACACACCCCGAGTTCAGGACCTAGCAGGGGACACACCCCGAGTTCAGGACCTAGCAGGGGACACACCCCGAGTTCAGGACCTAGCAGGGGACACACCCCGAGTTCAGGACCTAGCAGGGGACACACCCCGAGTTCAGGACCTAGCAGGGGACACACCCCGAGTTCAGGACCTAGCAGGGGACACACCCCGAGTTCAGGACCTAGCAGGGGACACACCCCGAGTTCAGGACCTAGCAGGGGACACACCCCGAGTTCAGGACCTAGCAGGGGACACACCCCGAGTTCAGGACCTAGCAGGGGACACACCCCGAGTTCAGGACCTAGCAGGGGACACACCCCGAGTTCAGGACCTAGCAGGGGACACACCCCGAGTTCAGGACCTAGCAGGGGACACACCCCGAGTTCAGGACCTAGCAGGGGACACACCCCGAGTTCAGGACCTAGCAGGGGACACACCCCGAGTTCAGGACCTAGCAGGGGACACACCCCGAGTTCAGGACCTAGCAGGGGACACACCCCGAGTTCAGGACCTAGCAGGGGACACACCCCGAGTTCAGGACCTAGCAGGGGACCCACCCCGAGTTCAGGACCTAGCAGGGGACCCACCCCGAGTTCAGGACCTAGCAGGGGACCCACCCCGAGTTCAGGACCTAGCAGGGGACCCACCCCGAGTTCAGGACCTAGCAGGGGACCCACCCCGAGTTCAGGACCTAGCAGGGGACCCACCCCGAGTTCAGGACCTAGCAGGGGACCCACCCCGAGTTCAGGACCTAGCAGGGGACCCACCCCGAGTTCAGGACCTAGCAGGGGACCCACCCCGAGTTCAGGACCTAGCAGGGGACCCACCCCGAGTTCAGGACCTAGCAGGGGACCCACCCCGAGTTCAGGACCTAGCAGGGGACACACCCCGAGTTCAGGACCTAGCAGGGGACACACCCCGAGTTCAGGACCTAGCAGGGGACACACCCCGAGTTCAGGACCTAGCAGGGGACACACCCCGAGTTCAGGACCTAGCAGGGGACACACCCCGAGTTCAGGACCTAGCAGGGGACACACCCCGAGTTCAGGACCTAGCAGGGGACACACCCCGAGTTCAGGACCTAGCAGGGGACACACCCCGAGTTCAGGACCTAGCAGGGGACACACCCCGAGTTCAGGACCTAGCAGGGGACACACCCCGAGTTCAGGACCTAGCAGGGGACACACCCCGAGTTCAGGACCTAGCAGGGGACACACCCCGAGTTCAGGACCTAGCAGGGGACACACCCCGAGTTCAGGACCTAGCAGGGGACACACCCCGAGTTCAGGACCTAGCAGGGGACACACCCCGAGTTCAGGACCTAGCAGGGGACACACCCCGAGTTCAGGACCTAGCAGGGGACACACCCCGAGTTCAGGACCTAGCAGGGGACACACCCCGAGTTCAGGACCTAGCAGGGGACACACCCCGAGTTCAGGACCTAGCAGGGGACACACCCCGAGTTCAGGACCTAGCAGGGGACACACCCCGAGTTCAGGACCTAGCAGGGGACACACCCCGAGTTCAGGACCTAGCAGGGGACCCACCCTGAGTTCAGGACCTAGAAGATGCTTAATGTGAGTCTGGAAGGAGTTTACAGTCTAACCAGACACCTAGGTATTTGTAATTGTCCACATATTCTAAGTCAGAACAGTCCAGAGTAGTGATGCTGGACGGGCGGGCAGGCAGGTGCGGGCAGTGATCGGTCGAAGAGCATGCATTTAGTTTTACTTGCATTTAAGAGCAGTTGGAGGCCACAGAAGGAGATATGCATGGCATTGAAGCTCGTCAGTGTCCAAAGAAGGGTCAGAAGTGTCCCCCTTTGAAGAGGGGGATGACTGCGGCAGCTTTCCAGTCTTTGGGGACAACAGACGATACGAAAGAGAGGTTGAACAGGCTAGGAATAGGGGTTGCAACACTTGTGATGGATAGTTTCAGAAAGAGAGGGTCCAGATTGTCTAGCCCAGCTGATATGTAGGGGTCCAGATTCTCTTTCAGAACATCGGCTATCTGGATTTGGGTGAAGGAGAAATGGGGGAGGTTTGGGCAAGTTGCTGTGGGGGGTGCAGTGCTGTTGACCGGGGTTGGGTTAGCCAGGTGGAAAGCATGGCCAGCCGTAGAAATTCTCAATTATCGTGGATTTATCAGTGGTGACAGTGTTTCCTAGCCTCAGTGTAGTGGGCAGCTGGGAGGAGGTGCTCTTATTCTTCATTAACTTTACAGTGTCCCAGAACATTTTGGAGTTTGTGCTACAGGATGCAATTTTCTGTTTGAAAAGCCAGCCTTTACTATCCTAACTGCCTGTGTATATTTGTTCCTAACTTCCCTGAAATATTGCAAATCACAGAGGGCTATTAGATGCTAATGCAGAATGCCACAGGATGTTTTTGTGCTGGTCAAGGGCAGTCAGGTCTGGAGAGAACCAAGGGTTATATAGGTTCCTGGTTCGACATTTTTTTGAATGGGGCATGCTTATTTATTTAAGATGGTGAGGAAAGCACTTTTAAAGAATAACCAGGAATCCTCTACTGACAGAATGAGGTCAATATCCTTCCAGGATACCCAGGCCAGGTCGATTAGAAAGGCCTGCTCACTGAAGTGGTTTAGGGAAGTCAACAAATGAGAGCGCCTGGGGAATGGGAGTGGAGCTAGGCGCTGCAGGGCCTGGATTAACCTCTACATCACCAGAGGAACAGAGGAGGGTACGGCTAAAGGCTATAAGAACTGGTTGTCTAGTGTGTTCGGAACAGAGTAAAAGGAGCAGGTTTCTGGGCACGGACGAATAGATTCAAGGCATAATGTACAGACAAGGGTATGGTAGGACGTGAATACAGTGGAGGTAAACCTAGGCATTGAGTGACGATGAGAGAGGTTTTGTCTATAGAGCCACCATTTAGACCAGGTGAGGTCAACCGCATGTGTGGGAGGTGAAACAAAATTGCTAGTTAAGGCATATTGATCAGGGCTGGAGTCTCTACAGTGAAATAAGACAATAATCTCTAACCAAAATGGACAAGACATATTGACATTTGGGAGAGGCATGCGTAGCCGAGTGATCATAGGGACCAGTGGGAAGCTAGGTGAGCTGGAGACACGGCGATTCAGACAGCTAGCTGGCCGGGTCTAAAAGGCTAGCAGAAGGGCCTTAGTGGGACGTCTTAACGGAAGAAGTCTGTTGTAGCCCCCTCGTGTGGTTACGTCGGCAGACCAGTCATGATGGATCAGCAGGGCTCCGTGTGGTAAAAGGGTCCAGGCCAATTGGCAAAATAGGTATTGTAGCCCAAGAAATTGGCTGAAGGTCCTCTTCAGCTAACATTCCAATATGCTCTAAACAGATAGCGGGTCGTGGCTAGCAGGCTAGCGGATGGGCCTTCAGGGGATGTCGCAACAGAGGAGCCTGTTGAAACCCCTCGGCAGATTATGTCGGTAGACCAGTCGTGATGGAATCGTCGGGGCTCAGTGTCGGAAGTAAAAGGGGTCCAGACCAATTGGCAAAATATGTATTGTAGCCCAAGGAGTGGCTGATGGACCTCTTCAGCTAGCCGGGAGATGGGACTAGCACGAGGCTAGTTCCAGGCTCACTGGTGTTTGCGTCGGGACAGAGACGATAGCCAGGGGGTAGCCACTTGGATAGCAGCTAGCTAGCTGTGATGATCCAGGTGAAAAGGTTCAGAGCGGTAGGAAACCGGAGATGTGGAGCAGTCCGGTATGATCTGGGTTGAGTCGCTCTATGCTGACTGGCAGGAGTTGACCAGGCTAAGGTTAGCTGATGACCACTAGCAGTGGGTTGAGTCGCTCTATGCTGACTGGCAGTAGTTGACCAGGCTAAGGTTAGCTGATGACCACTAGCAGTGGGTTGAGTCGCTCTATGCTGACTGGCAGGAGTTGACCAGGCTAAGGTTAGCTGATGACCACTAGCAGTGGGTTGAGTCGCTCTATGCTGACTGGCAGGAGTTGACCAGGCTAAGGTTAGCTGATGACCACTAGCAGTGGGTTGAGTCGCTCTATGCTGACTGGCAGGAGTTGACCAGGCTAAGGTTAGCTGATGACCACTAGCAGTGGGTTGAGTCGCTCTATGCTGACTGGCAGGAGTTGACCAGGCTAAGGTTAGCTGATGACCACTAGCAGTGGGTTGAGTCGCTCTATGCTGACTGGCAGGAGTTGACCAGGCTAAGGTTAGCTGATGACCACTAGCAGTGGGTTGAGTCGCTCTATGCTGACTGGCAGGAGTTGACCAGGCTAAGGTTAGCTGATGACCACTAGCAGTGGGTTGAGTCGCTCTATGCTGACTGGCAGGAGTTGACCAGGCTAAGGTTAGCTGATGACCACTAGCAGTGGGTTGAGTCGCTCTATGCTGACTGGCAGGAGTTGACCAGGTTAAGGTTAGCTGATGACCACTAGCAGTGGGTTGAGTCGCTCTATGCTGACTGGCAGGAGTTGACCAGGCTAAGGTTAGCTGATGACCACTAGCAGTGGGTTGAGTCGCTCTATGCTGACTGGCAGGAATTGACCAGGCTAAGGTTAGCTGATGACCACTAGCAGTGGGTTGAGTCGCTCTATGCTGACTGGCAGGAGTTGACCAGGCTAAGGTTAGCTGATGACCACTAGCAGTGGGTTGAGTCGCTCTATGCTGACTGGCAGGAGTTGACCAGGCTAAGGTTAGCTGATGACCACTAGCAGTGGGTTGAGTCGCTCTATGCTGACTGGCAGGAGTTGACCAGGCTAAGGTTAGCTGATGACCACTAGCAGTGGGTTGAGTCGCTCTATGCTGACTGGCAGGAGTTGACCAGGCTAAGGTTAGCTGATGACCACTAGCAGTGGGTTGAGTCGCTCTATGCTGACTGGCAGGAGTTGACCAGGCTAAGGTTAGCTGATGACCACTAGCAGTGGGTTGAGTCGCTCTATGCTGACTGGCAGGAGTTGACCAGGCTAAGGTTAGCTGATGGCCACTAGCAGTGGGTTGAGTCGCTCTATGCTGACTGGCAGGAGTTGACCAGGCTAAGGTTAGCTGATGACCACTAGCAGTGGGTTGAGTCGCTCTATGCTGACTGGCAGGAGTTGACCAGGCTAAGGTTAGCTGATGGCCACTAGCAGTGGGTTGAGCCGCTCTATGCTGACTGGCAGGAGTTGACCAGGCTAAGGTTAGCTGATGACCACTAGCAGTGGGTTGAGTCGCTCTATGCTGACTGGCAGGAGTTGACCAGGCTAAGGTTAGCTGATGACCACTAGCAGTGGGTTGAGTCGCTCTATGCTGACTGGCAGGAGTTGACCAGGCTAAGGTTAGCTGATGACCACTAGCAGTGGGTTGAGTCGCTCTATGCTGACTGGCAGGAGTTGACCAGGCTAAGGTTAGCTGATGACCACTAGCAGTGGGTTGAGTCGCTCTATGCTGACTGGCAGGAGTTGACCAGGCTAAGGTTAGCTGATGGCCGCTAGCAGTGGGTTGAGTCGCTCTATGCTGACTGGCAGGAGTTGACCAGGCTAAGGTTAGCTGATGGCCACTAGCAGTGGGTTGAGCCGCTCTATGCTGACTGGCAGGAGTTGACCAGGCTAAGGTTAGCTGATGACCACTAGCAGTGGGTTGAGTGGCTCTATGCTGACTGGCAGGAGTTGACCAGGCTAAGGTTAGCTGATGACCACTAGCAGTGGGTTGAGTCGCTCTATGCTGTCTGGCAGGAGTTGACCAGGCTAAGGTTAGCTGATGACCACTAGCAGTGGGTTGAGTCGCTCTATGCTGACTGGCAGGAGTTGACCAGGCTAAGGTTAGCTGATGACCACTAGCAGTGGGTTGAGTCGCTCTATGCTGACTGGCAGGAGTTGACCAGGCTAAGGTTAGCTGATGACCACTAGCAGTGGGTTGAGTCGCTCTATGCTGACTGGCAGGAGTTGACCAGGCTAAGGTTAGCTGATGGCCGCTAGCAGTGGGTTGAGTCGCTCTATGCTGACTGGCAGGAGTTGACCAGGCTAAGGTTAGCTGATGGCCGCTAGCAGTGGGTTGAGTCGCTCTATGCTGACTGGCAGGAGTTGACCAGGCTAAGGTTAGCTGATGACCACTAGCAGTGGGTTGAGTCGCTCTATGCTGACTGGCAGGAGTTGACCAGGCTAAGGTTAGCTGATGGCCGCTAGCAGTGGGTTGAGTCGCTCTATGCTGACTGGCAGGAGTTGACCAGGCTAAGGTTAGCTGATGACCACTAGCAGTGGGTTGAGTCGCTCTATGCTGACTGGCAGGAGTTGACCAGGCTAAGGTTAGCTGATGACCACTAGCAGTGGGTTGAGTCGCTCTATGCTGACTGGCAGGAGTTGACCAGGCTAAGGTTAGCTGATGACCACTAGCAGTGGGTTGAGTCGTTCTATGCTGACTGGCAGGAGTTGACCAGGCTAAGGTTAGCTGATGACCACTAGCAGTGGGTTGAGTCGCTCTATGCTGACTGGCAGGAGTTGACCAGGCTAAGGTTAGCTGATGACCACTAGCAGTGGGTTGAGTCGCTCTATGCTGACTGGCAGGAGTTGACCAGGCTAAGGTTAGCTGATGACCGCTAGCAGTGGGTTGAGTCGCTCTATGCTGACTGGCAGGAGTTGACCAGGCTAAGGTTAGCTGATGACCGCTAGCAGTGGGTTGAGCCGCTCTATGCTGACTGGCAGGAGTTGACCAGGCTAAGGTTAGCTGATGACCACTAGCAGTGGGTTGAGTCGCTCTATGCTGACTGGCAGGAGTTGACCAGGCTAAGGTTAGCTGATGGCCGCTAGCAGTGGGTTGAGTCGCTCTATGCTGACTGGCAGGAGTTGACCAGGCTAAGGTTAGCTGATGACCGCTAGCAGTGGGTTGAGTCGCTCTATGCTGACTGGCAGGAGTTGACCAGGCTAAGGTTAGCTGATGACCACTAGCAGTGGGTTGAGTCGCTCTATGCTGACTGGCAGGAGTTGACCAGGCTAAGGTTAGCTGATGGCCGCTAGCAGTGGGTTGAGTCGCTCTATGCTGACTGGCAGGAGTTGACCAGGCTAAGGTTAGCTGATGACCACTAGCAGTGGGTTGAGCCGCTCTATGCTGACTGGCAGGAGTTGACCAGGCTAAGGTTAGCTGATGACCACTAGCAGTGGGTTGAGCCGCTCTATGCTGACTGGCAGGAGTTGACCAGGCTAAGGTTAGCTGATGACCACTAGCAGTGGGTTGAGTCGCTCTATGCTGACTGGCAGGAGTTGACCAGGCTAAGGTTAGCTGATGACCGCTAGCAGTGGGTTGAGTCGCTCTATGCTGACTGGCAGGAGTTGACCAGGCTAAGGTTAGCTGATGACCACTAGCAGTGGCTGACTACTAGCTAGTTAGCTGGCTATCTCCTGTTGGGGGTTCCGGTTCTGCAGTATAGAAAATAGCAGATCCATACCACATTGGGTGGCGGGTTGTAGGAGAGCATGTTGAAACTGAGGTTAAAAATAAAAAAAATATCTACGAAATATATACGAAGGAAAAAAAAGATATATACACGGGACACAACAAGACAAAGTCGTCTGAACTGCTATGCCATCTTGGATCTGGGATGAGGTTCAGTGATAAAGTAATCTATAGTACTACTGCCAAGAGATGAGCTGTAAGTGAACCAAGCCTAAGAGAGAGGCAGAGAGGCAGGGTGGTATCTGTCCAGGTAACAGGGTGGTATGGTCTTTGTCCAGGTAACAGGGTGGTATGGTCTCTGTCCAGGTAACAGGGTGGTATGGTCTCTGTCCAGGTAACAGGGTGGTATGGTCTCTGTCCAGGTAACAGGGTGGTATGGTCTCTGTCCAGGTAACAGGGTGGTATGGTCTCTGTCCAGGTAACAGGGAGAGAGAGGCAGGGTGGTATGGTCCAGTTAATTACCTGACCTCCTCACCTCTGTTATCTATTGTTACTATATACTCACTCATCTCCATGTACTCGGGGGTCAGTCCTTCAAAGGGGACCAGGGTGTAGTCGAGGTTCCACTGTTGAGGAGGTCTGGCACGCTGCTCCTCTCTCTCCTCCAATGAAATCCCCTTACCCTTCCATGCTCGGATCAACTTCTTCAACTTACTGACGAGGGAGAGCGAGAAGGGAGGAAGAGATGGAGAGAGAAAAGGAGAGATGAGTCAGAGAGAAAGAGAACCATGAAACTCGATGACACCAAGACACTATAGGACACTATGAGCCACTATAAGCTGCTATGCGCCCCAGTGAAGCAGCACAGAGTAATGGAGAACATCCTAACATTAAAAAAGACGCTATGAACCACTATGAGCCACTATGAACCACTACGAGCCTCTATGAGCCACTATGAGCCACAATGAACCACTATGATCCCCAGTGAAGCAGCACAGAGTAATAGAGAACGTCCTAACATTAAAATATTAAATGAGCCACTATGAACCACTAGGAGGCACTATGAAACCACTAGGAGCCTCTATGAGCCACTACGAACCACTATGAGCCACAATGAACCACTATTTAAAACCACTATTTAAAATATTAAATCCCTGATATTGATGTTAGGCTCATAAATTCAGGAGAGAAAATGTCCTTAATGGCAGATATAGAGGAGGAATGGGCAGGGCAGTGTGTGTGTGTGTGTGTGTGTGTGTGTGTGTGTGTGTGTGTGTGTACGTGTGTGTGTGTGTACGTGTGTGTGTGTGTGTGTGTACGTGCGTGTGTGTGTGTGTACGTGCGTGTGTGTACGTGCGTGTGTGTGTGCGTGTGCGTGTGTGTGTGTACGTGTGTGTGTATGTGTGTGTGTACGTGTGTGTGCGTGTGTGTGTACTCACGGGATACCAATCTCAAAGACATTGTTCTGAATGAGTTGTTTCCCCACCATGATGATGCTGAGCTGAATACATAACTCTATTAAACAACCTCCAGGGGCACACTGAGAGGGAGAGAGAGGGGGGGGGCAGAGCCAAGAGTATGACAGAGGCCAGACAGTAAGATGTAAGCAAGAACATTAGCGTACGAACATCCCCCCCCCTCACCTCCTCCATCCGGTAGTCATTAAAAACATAGACGTAGTCTCCCGGCCTGCCTGCAAACCTGTCAACACACACACACACACACACACACACCAGGGTGAGTATAATTACATAAAGGCTGTCAAAGACCTGTTCTATTCAGCATGATAGTATGATAGTATGGGTGTCTGTGTTCTGTCTCATCAAACGGTCCTACTCAGAGTAGAGTCCTGTCTGTTTACAGTTCTGTCTCATCAAACGGTCAACAACCCCTAACAACCCCTAACCCCTAACCCAGTGTCATCTCTCTACATGTTAACCCCTAACCCTAACCCTAACCCAGTGTCATTAATCTCTCTACATGTTAACCCCTAACCCCAACCCCTAACCCCAGTGTCATTAATCTCTCCACATGTTAACCCCTAACCCCTAACCCCAACCCCTAACCCCTAACCCTTAACCCCAACCTCTAACCCAGTGTCATTAATCTCTCCACATGTTAACCCCTAACCCCTAACCCCAACCCCTAACCCTAACCCCTAACCCCTAACCCCTAACCCCAACCCCTAACCCAGTGTCATTAATCTCTCTACATGTTAACCCATAACCCTAACCCCTAACCCAGTGTCATTAATCTCTCTACATGTTAACCCCTAACCCTAACCCAGTGTCATTCATCTCTCCACGTTAACCCCTAACCCCTAACCCTAACCCCTAACCCAGTGTCATTCATCTCTCCACGTTAACCCCTAACCCCAACCCCTAACCCCTAACCCAGTGTCATTCATCTCTCCACATGTTAACCCCTAACCCCTAACCCTAACCCAGTGTCATTCATCTCTCCACGTGTTAACCCCTAACCCCTAACCCTAACCCAGTGTCATTCATCTCTCTACATGTTAACCCCTAACCCCAACCCAGTGTCATTAATCTCTCTACATGTTAACCCCTAACCCCTAACCCAGTGTCATTCATCTCTCTACATGTTAACCCCTAA
The DNA here is from genome assembly GCF_002021735.2 of Oncorhynchus kisutch. Classification (NCBI taxonomy): domain Eukaryota; kingdom Metazoa; phylum Chordata; class Actinopteri; order Salmoniformes; family Salmonidae; genus Oncorhynchus; species Oncorhynchus kisutch. Next base: position 267,304 of record NW_022265791.1, on the reverse strand, counting down.
CCCCAACCCAGTGTCATTAATCTCTCTACATGTTAACCCCTAACCCCTAACCCAGTGTCATTCATCTCTCTACATGTTAACCCCTAACCCTAACCCTAACCCTTAACCCTAACCCAGTGTCATTCATCTCTCCACATGTTAACCCCTAACCCCTAACCCTAACCCAGTGTCATTCATCTCCACATGTTAACCCCAACCCCTAACCCTAACCCAGTGTCATTCATCTCCACATGTTAACCCCTAACCCTAACCCCTAACCCTAACCCTAACCCCTAACCCCTAACCCCAACCCCTAACCCAGTGTCATTAATCTCTCTACATGTTAACCCATAACCCTAACCCCTAACCCTAACCCCTAACCCAGTGTCATTAATCTCTCTACATGTTAACCCCTAACCCTAACCCAGTGTCATTCATCTCTCCACGTTAACCCCTAACCCCTAACCCTAACCCCTAACCCAGTGTCATTCATCTCTCCACGTTAACCCCTAACCCCAACCCCTAACCCCTAACCCAGTGTCATTCATCTCTCCACATGTTAACCCCTAACCCCTAACCCTAACCCAGTGTCATTCATCTCTCCACGTGTTAACCCCTAACCCCTAACCCTAACCCAGTGTCATTCATCTCTCTACATGTTAACCCCTAACCCCAACCCAGTGTCATTAATCTCTCTACATGTTAACCCCTAACCCCTAACCCAGTGTCATTCATCTCTCTACATGTTAACCCCTAACCCCAACCCAGTGTCATTAATCTCTCTACATGTTAACCCCTAACCCCTAACCCAGTGTCATTCATCTCTCTACATGTTAACCCCTAACCCTAACCCTTAACCCTAACCCAGTGTCATTCATCTCTCCACATGTTAACCCCTAACCCCTAACCCTAACCCAGTGTCATTCATCTCCACATGTTAACCCCAACCCCTAACCCTAACCCAGTGTCATTCATCTCCACATGTTAACCCCTAACCCTAACCCCTAACCCTAACCCAGTGTCATTCATCTCTCTACATGTTAACCCCAACCCCTAACCCCAACCCCTAACCCCTAACCCCAACCCCTAACCCTAACCCCTAACCCTAACCCCAACCCCTAACCCAGTGTCATTCATCTCTCTACATGTTAACCCCTAAACCCTAACCCCTAACCCTAACCCCTAACCCAGTGTCATTAATCTCTCTACATGTTAACCCCTAACCCCAACCCCTAACCCCTAACCCTAACCCAGTGTCATTCATCTCTCCACATGTTAACCCCTAACCCCTAACCCCAACCCCTAACCCTAACCCCTAACCCTAACCCAGTGTCATTCATCTCTCCACGTGTTAACCCCTAACCCCAACCCCTAACCCCTAACCCAGTGTCATTCATCTCTCCACGTTAACCCCTAACCCCTAACCCAGTGTCATTCATCTCTCCACATGTTAACCCCTAACCCCTAACCCTAACCCCTAACCCTAACCCCTAACCCTAACCCCTAACCCTAACCCAGTGTCATTCATCTCTCCACGTTAACCCCTAACCCTAACCCCTAACCCCAACCCTAACCCAGTGTCATTCATCTCTCCACATAACCCCACGTATACATGTGTGTGTCTGTGTCGTACCGTCCCTTAAAGAAAGCTACATAGAATATGGGGGCGTAGGCGTTCATGAACTTCAGTAGAAAAGCCTTCAGAATCAGATGCTGCTCAAAGTTACTCTCTGTCCTTGGAATCTCTGGGAGAGGAGAGAGGGGGAATGGAGAGAAGAGGGATGAATAGAGGTGAAGAGAGAGGGATGGGAGAGGGGAGAGTGATGGGAGAGAGTGATGGGAGAGAGGAGAGGAGAGAGTGATGTGAGAGGGGAGAGTGATGTGAGAGAGTGATGGGAAAGAGGAGAGGAGGAGAGAGGGATGGGAGAGAGGAGAGGAGAGAGTGATGGGAGAGTGATGGGAAAGAGGAGAGGAGGAGAGAGTGATGGGAGAGAGTGATGGGAGAGAGTGATGGGAGAGATGTCTTATTCAGGAGACCGTATGAAAAAGTATTTGAGAAATGTGACGTAGCACACAGGACACAAACATGTAATAATCTGAATGTAGTGGTGTGTTACCCAGCTACAACACTTAATCATCTGAATGTAGAGGTGTGTTAACCAGCTACAACACTTAATCATCTGAATGTAGAGGTGTGTTACCCAGCTACAACACTTAATAATCTGAATGTAGAGGTGTGTTACCCAGCTACAACACTTAATAATCTGAAGGTAGAGGTGTGTTACCCAGCTACAACACTTAATCATCTGAATGTAGAGGTGTGTTACCCAGCTACAACACTTAATAATCTGAATGTAGAGGTGTGTTACCCAGCTACAACACTTAATAATCTGAATGTAGAGGTGTGTTACCCAGCTACAACACTTAATAATCTGAATGTAGAGGTGTGTTACCCAGCTACAACACTTAATAATCTGAATGTAGAGGTGTGTTACCCAGCTACAACACTTAATAATCTGAATGTAGAGGTGTGTTACCCAGCTCAGTGAGCCAGACGGCCACAGCTCCGTAGATCTCATCCAGTATCAGAATGACCACCAGGTTGATGATGACAGCGGTTGCCGTGACGGTGACACGCACGTTAGACTTGGTCTCTGGGTCAGGTGACATCGCCATTAGAGCGGAAACGACAATACGATACACGATCACACCGAAAACTGCAGAGAACGTCAGCCCAAACTAGGACAGAGAGACATTACTGTATTAGTCCCTCAGCCCAAACTAGGACAGAGAGACATTCCTGTATTAGTCCCTCAGCCCAAACTAGGACAGAGAGACATTACTGTATTAGTCCCTCAGCAAATCTATCCAACCAAAAACTGCGACGCAGAAAACCTGAGCCTATGTTTCACTATGATGAATCAAATTGGAAAACACTAAACAAACAACAGGAAGAGTTATCTTTCCAAAAGGAGATGTCTGGGTTAACCACTTCTTCAATCTTTTGGCCCTATAACACAGACCAAACAGCAAAACATCTAAATGATCAAATCCAAATCTTAGAATCAACTATTAAAGACCAGAACCCACTGGGTTCCAGAACACACTGGATTCCAGAACACACTGGATTCCAGAACCCACTGGATTCCAGAACACACTGGATTCCAGAACCCACTGGATTCCAGAACACACTGGATTCCAGAACACACTGGATTCCAGAACCCACTGGATTCCAGAACACACTGGATTCCAGAACCCACTGGATTCCAGAACACACTGGATTCCAGAACCCACTGGATTCCAGAACCCACTGGATTCCAGAACACACTGGATTCCAGAACCCACTGGATTCCAGAACCCACTGGATTCCAGAACCAAATTACTATACGACAGACCACGTATTCACCCTGCACACCCTAATTGGCAAACACACAAACCAAAACAAAGGCTTCGCATGCTTTGTTGATTTAAAAAAAGTGTTTGACTCAATTTGGCATGAGGGTCTGCTAGTCAAATTGATGGAAAGCAGTTCGACATTATAAAATCCATGTACACAATCAACAAGTATGTGGTTAAAATTGGGAAAAAAACACATTTATTTCTACAGGGCCATGGGGTGAGACAGGGATGCAGCTTAAACTTCACCCTGTTCAACATATATATCAACGAATTGGCGAGGGCACTAGAACAGTCTACAGCACCCGGCCTCACCCTACTAGAATCTGAAGTCAAATGTCTACTGTTTGGTGATGATCTGGTGCTTCTGTCCACAACCAAGGAGGGTCTAAAGCAGCACCTAAATCTTCTGCACAGATTCTGTCAGACCTGGGCCCTGACAGACCTGGGCCCTGACAGTAAATCTCAGGAAGACAAAAAATGGTGTTCCAAAAAAGGTCAATTTGCCAGGACCATAAATACAAATTCCATCTTGACACTGTTGCCCTAGAGCACACAAAAAAAACTATACAATATTCGGCCTAAACTTCAGCGCCACAGGTAACTTCAAAGCTGTGAACGATCTGAGTGACAAGGCAAGAAGGGCCTTCTATGAAATCAAAAGGAACATAAATTTGACATACCAATTAGGATCTGGCAAAAAAAATACTTGAATCAGTTATAGAACCCATTGCCCTTTATGTTTGTGAGGTCTGGGGTTCGCTCACCAACCAAGAATTCACTAAATGGGACAAACACCAAAAAATATCCTCCGCGTACAACGTAGAACACCAAATAATACCTGCAGAGCAGAATTAAGCAGATACACGCTAATTATCAAAATCCAGAAAAGAGCCATCAAATCTACAACCACCTAAAAGGAAACGATTCCCAAACCTTCCATAACCAAGCCATCACCTACAGAGAGATGAACCTGGAGAAGAGTCCCCCTAAGCAAGCTGGTCCTGGGGCTCTGTTCACAAACACAAACAGACCTCACAGAGAGATGAACCTGGAGAAGAGTCCCCTAAGCAAGCTGGTCCTGGGGCTCAAACACAAACAGACCCCACAGAACCCCAGGACAGCAGCACAATTAGACCCAACCAAATCATGAAAAAAACTAAAGATAATTACTTGACATTTTGGAAAGAATACCTGACCACAGAGTGGCAGAATACCTGACCACTGTGACTGACCCAAACTTAAGGAAACATTTGACTATGTACAGCCTTGCTATTGAGAAAGGCCATAGGCAGACATGGCTCTCAAGAGAAGACAGGCTATGTGCACACTGCCCACAAAATGAGGTGGAAACTGAGCTGCACTTCCTAACCTCCTGCTAAATGTATGACCATATTAGAGACAAATATTTCTCTCAGATTACACAGGTCCACAAAAAAACGAATCATATCTACTGGGTGAAATACCAGTGTGACATCACAGCAGCAATATTTGTGACCTGTTGCCACAAGAAAAGGGTAACCAGTGTAGAACAAACACCATTGTAAATACAACCCATATTTATGCTTATTTATTTTCCCTTTTGTACTTTAACTATTTGCACATTGTTACAACACTGTATATAGACATATGCCATTTGAAATGTCTTTATTCTTTTGGAACTTCTGTTAGTGTAATGTTTACTGTTCATTTTTATTGTATATTTCACTTTTGGATATTATCAACTTCACCTGCTTTGGCAATGTTAACACATGTTTCCCATGCCAATAAAGCCCCTTGAGAGAGAGATACACAGAGATAGGAGACAGAGAGAGAGAGAGACACGGAGAGAGAAGACAGAGAAAGAGGGACAGAGAGAGAGGGACAGAGAGAGACACGGAGAGAGGAGACAGAAAGAGGGACAGAGAGAGAGACACAGAGAGAGACACGGAGAGAGGAGACACAGAGAGAGACACACAGAGGGACAGAGAGAGAGACACACAGAGAGGGACAGAGAGAGAGAGACACAGAGAGGGACAGAGAGAGAGACACAGAGAGAGAGACACAGAGAGAGAGAGACACAGAGAGAGAGAGACACAGAGAGAGAGACACAGAGAGAGGGACAGAGAAAGAGGGACAGAGAAAGAGAGAGAGACACAGAGAGAGAGAGAGAGACACAGAGAGAAGGAGAGAGAGAGAGAGACACAGAGAGAGGGAGAGAGAGAGAGAGACACAGAGAGAGGGAGAGAGAGAGAGAGAGACACGGAGAGAGGGACAGAGAGAGAGACACGGAGAGAGGGACAGAGAGAGAGGGACAGAGAGAGAGGGACAGAGAGAGGGACAGAGAGAGAGAGACACGGAGAGAGGGACAGAGAGAGAGAGACACGGAGAGAGGGAGAGAGAGAGAGACACGGAGAGAGGGACAGAAAGAGAGAGACACGGAGAGAGGAGACAGAGAGACACGGAGAGAGGAGACAGAGTGAGGAGACAACATCAGGCCAAACTAAAAGCACAGTCACCATAAAGAGGATGGAGGAGATGTTGATGAGGTATCCAGGTAGACGGTCCCTCCAGGTCAGCTTCTCCACACCTGTCTGGGTTAGAGGTTAGAGACACATTAAGAGCACAATCCCATGTAGATTGCCATTAGAGACCAATATAGACCAGAAGAGACTAGTAGACACCAGTAGAGAACAGAAGACAACAGAAGACAACAGAAGAGACCAGTAGACAACAGAAGAAACCAGTAGACAACAGAAGAAACCAGTAGAGACCAGTAGACCAGTAGACCAGTAGAGAACAGAAGAGACCAGAAGAGAACAGTAGAAACCAGTAAAGCTCAATATAGACCAGTAGAGGCCAACAGAAGCCCATATAGACCAGTAGAAGCCAACAGAAGTCAACAGAAGCCAAGATAGACCAGAAGACACAAGTAGAGAACAAGGTAGACCAGTAGACACCAGACCACTAACTAATGTTCCTCTGAGACAGGACTGCTGTTTGTTCCTCTGAGACAGGACTGCTGTTTGACCACTAACTAATGTTCCTCTGAGACAGGACTGCTGTATGTTCCTCTGAGACAGGACTGCTGTTTGACCACTAACTAATGTTCCTCTGAGACAGGACTGCTGTTTGGTCCTCTGAGACAGGACTGCTGTTTGGTCCTCTGAGACAGGACTGCTGTTTGGTCCTCTGAGACAGGACTGCTGTTTGGTCCTCTGAGACAGGACTGCTGTTTGGTCTTCTGAGACAGGACTGCTGTTTGGTCCTCTGAGACAGGACTGCTGTTTGACCACTAACTAATGTTCCTCTGAGACAGGACTGCTGTTTGGTCCTCTGAGACAGGACTGCTGTATGTTCCTCTGAGACAGGACTGCTGTTTGGTCCTCTGAGACAGGACTGCTGTTTGGTCCTCTGAGACAGGACTGCTGTTTGTTCCTCTGAGACAGGACTGCTGTTTGACCACTAACTAATGTTCCTCTGAGACAGGACTGCTGTTTGTTCCTCTGAGACAGGACTGCTGTTTGGTCCTCTGAGACAGGACTGCTGTATGGTCCTCTGAGACAGGACTGCTGTATGGTCCTCTGAGACAGGACTGCTGTATGGTCCTCTGAGACAGGACTGCTGTTTGGTCCTCTGAGACAGGACTGCTGTATGTTCCTCTGAGACAGGACTGCTGTTTGTTCCTCTGAGACAGGACTGCTGTTTGACCACTAACTAATGTTCCTCTGAGACAGGACTGCTGTTTGTTCCTCTGAGACAGGACTGCTGTTTGTTCCTCTGAGACAGGACTGCTGTTTGTTCCTCTGAGACAGGACTGCTGTATGGTCCTCTGAGACAGGACTGCTGTTTGTTCCTCTGAGACAGGACTGCTGTTTGGTCCTCTGAGACAGGACTGCTGTTTGACCACTAACTAATGTTCCTCTGAGACAGGACTGCTGTTTGACCACTAACTAATGTTCCTCTGAGACAGGACTGCTGTTTGACCACTAACTAATGTTCCTCTGAGACAGGACTGCTGTTTGACCACTAACTAATGTTCCTCTGAGACAGGACTGCTGTATGTTCCTCTGAGACAGGACTGCTGTTTGGTCCTCTGAGACAGGACTGCTGTATGACCTCTAACCCTAACCATTGATAGTGATCACTACATTGTTGGGTTTGGAGCTGGTAGAATCCATTTCCCAGTACTTGTGACATTATAAGTTGAAACACACACAGACAGTGACTGTAGATGTCCCAGTGATGCAGTACGTTGTCAGATCATAAGGTGGACAACAGCACCACCTACCACCCACACAGCACCAAGCACCCACACACACCTACACAGCACCAAGCACCCACCCACCACCTATCACCCACCCACATCTACCACCCACCCACATCCACCCACCACCCACCCACATCCACCCACCCACCCAAACACCACCTAGCACCCACCCACCACCTAGCACCCACCCAAACACCACCTAGCACCCACCCACACCCACCACCTAGCACCCACCCACACCCACCACCTAGCACCCACACACACCCACCACCTAGCACCCACACACACCCACCACCTAGCACCCACTCGCATCCACCACCTAGCACCCACCCACACCCACCACCTAGAACCCACCCACCCACATCCACCACCTAGCACCCACCCACACCCACACACATCCACCACCTAGCATCCACCCACCACCTAGCACCCACCCACACCCACACCCACACACAGCACTGACATACATACTCTCACCCTCTCCTCCCCACCTCTCGTCTGTTCTCTTCCCCTCCCCTCAGCTCTAGTCTCCTCTCGTCTCCTCCCCCCACCTCTCCCCTTGACACTAGTAAAAGTGATGGCAGTAACACAGGAGATTAGTGTCCATATAACCTAAGCAGGCCTTTCATTCTGGTCCTGTCTGGATGGTTCTCTTCTGCACTGTTCAACCAATCCAGTAATTGTGGAGGAGGAGTTAAGCTGGAGTGTCTGCTTGTTAACATCCAAAAGAGGAAGTTGCTTCACAGGCTCTCTTTCCATTTCCCTTGTAAACTGGATGCATCCGGTTTTCAGCACCCTTGCTGAGGGTGGTAACCATGTGGTCTTGCACTGAAATGAACCCAAAGAGACCCACTATAAGGTCTGGACTCTCTCCTGACACCACCACATCCCTGTCAGAGTGCATCACACACACTCCTCCTCCCTGCAGGCCGCTAAGCCCTTTGGGAAATTACTGTCATGGGATTTCCTCTGGGCCATATGTCACCTCACACACACACACACACACACACACCCTTTCTATCTAGAGCAGGAATTAACAGAGTACAGAGATGTACCACAAGGAACCTAGTGACAATGTTCTGCCATCTAGTCAGAGCAACGTCAGACGGAAGGGAAGAGGAAGTCAGACAGGGTTAAGGTCAGGTCGGGAGGCTGGGTGAAGGTCGGGAGGCTGGGTGAAGGTCAAGTCAGGAGGCTGGGTGAAGGTCGGGAGGCTGGGTAAAGGTCGGGTGGCTGGGTTAAAGTCTGGTCGGGAGGCTGGGTGAAGGTCGGGAGGCTGGGTGAAGGTCGGGAGGCTGGGTGAAGGTCGGGAGGCTGGGTGAAGGTCGGGAGGCTGGGTGAAGGTCGGGAGGCTGGGTGAAGGTCAAGTCAGGGGGCTTAATGAAGGTCGGGAGGCTGGGTGAAGGTCAGGAGGCTGGGTGAAGGTCGGGTGGCTGGGTGAAGGTCAGGTGGCTTAATGAAGGTCGGGAGGCTGGGTTAAAGTCAGGTCGGGAGGCTGGGTGAAGGTCGGGAGGCTGGGTGAAGGTCAAGTTGGGAGGCTAGGTGAAGGTCGGGTGGCTGGGTGAAGGTCAGGTCGGGAGGCTGGGTGAAGGACAGGAGGCTGGGTGAAGGTCGGGAGGCTGGGTGAAGGTCGGGTGGCTGGGTGAAGGTCGGGTGGCTGGGTGAAGGTCGGGTGGCTGGGTGAAGGTCAGGTCGGGAGGCTGGGTGAAGGACAGGAGGCTGGGTGAAGGACAGGAGGCTGGGTGAAGGACAGGAGGCTGGGTGAAGGTCGGGAGGCTGGGTGAAGGTCGGGTGGCTGGGTGAAGGTCGGGTGGCTGGGTGAAGGTCGGGTCGGGAGGCTGGGTGAAGGTCAGGAGGCTGGGTGAAGGTCAGGTCGGGAGGCTGGGTGAAGGTCAGGTCGGGAGGCTGGGTTAAGGTCAGGTCGGGAGGCTGGGTGAAGGTCAGGTCAGGAGGCGGGGTGAAGGTCAGAAGGCGGGGTGAAGGTCAGGAGGCTGGGTGAAGGTCAGGAGGCCGGGTGAAGGTCTAGAGGCTGGGTGAAGGTCAGGAGGCTGGGTGAAGGTCAGGAGGCTGGGTGAAGGTCAGGAGGCTGGGTGAAGGTCGGGAGGCGGGGTGTAGGTCGGGAGGCGGGGTGAAGGTCAGGAGGCTGGGTTAAGCTGGGATAGAATCTGCTGTGTTCAACCAGGCCACAGTACTGCTAATTTCCTTTCTAGTCAGTTAGCCAGGTTTCTGTTTCAGTCTCTATTCGATTATACTGGGGATTTACTGATTATACGGTGACTGAGTTTATCAGGAAGTGTATAGGCAATGCTGTACCCACTGTGACTATTAAAACCTACCCTAACCAGAATCCATGGATAGATGGCAGCATTCGCGCAAAACTGAAAGCGTGAACCATCGCATTTAACCACGGCAAGGTGACTGGGAACAATGGCAGAATATGAACAGTGTAGTTATTCCTTCCGCAAGTCAATCAAACAAGTAAAACGTCAGCATAGAGACAAAGTGGAGTCACAATTAAACAGCTCAGACACCAGACGTATGTGGCAGGGTCTACAGACAATCACGGACTACAAATGGAAAACCAGCCACGTTGTGGACACAAACATCCTGCTTCCGGACAAACTGAACATCTTCTCCGCTCACTTTGAGGATCGCACAGTGCCACCGACGCGGCCCACTACCAAGGACAGTGTGCTCTCCTTCCCTACCAAGGACAGTGGGCTCTCCTTCACTACCAAGGACAGTGGGCTCTCCTTCACTACCAAGGACAGTGGGCTCTCCTTCTCCGCTCACTTTGAGGATCACACAGTGCCACCGACGCGGCCCACTACCAAGGACAGTGGGCTCTCCTTCACTACCAAGGACAGTGGGCTCTCCTTCACTACCAAGGACAGTGGGCTCTCCTTCACTACCAAGGACAGTGGGCTCTCCTTCTCCGCTCACTTTGAGGATCACACAGTGCCACCGACGCAGCCCACTGCCAAGGACAGTGGGCTCTCCTTCTCCGCTCACTTTGAGGATCACACAGTGCCACCGACGCGGCCCACTGCCAAGGACAGTGGGCTCTCCTTCACTACCAAGGACAGTGGGCTCTCCTTCTCCGCTCACTTTGAGGATCACACAGTGCCACCGATGCGGCCCACTGCCAAGGACAGTGGGCTCTCCTTCACTACCAAGGACAGTGGGCTCTCCTTCACTACCAAGGACAGTGGGCTCTCCTTCTCCGCTCACTTTGAGGATCACACAGTGCCACCGACGCGGCCCACTGCCAAGGACAGTGGGCTCTCCTTCTCCGCTCACTTTGAGGATCACACAGTGCCACCGACGCGGCCCACTGCCAAGGACAGTGGGCTCTCCTTCTCCGCTCACTTTGAGGATCACACAGTGCCACCGACGCGGCCCACTGCCAAGGACAGTGGGCTCTCCTTCTCCGCTCACTTTGAGGATCACACAGTGCCACCGACGCGGCCCACTGCCAAGGACAGTGGGCTCTCCTTCACTACCAAGGACAGTGGGCTCTCCTTCACTGCCAAGGACAGTGGGCTCTCCTTCACTGCCAAGGACAGTGGGCTCTCCTTCACTGCCAAGGACAGTGGGCTCTCCTTCACTGCCAAGGACAGTGGGCTCTCCTTCACTGCCAAGGACAGTGGGCTCTCCTTCACTACCAAGGACAGTGGGCTCTCCTTCACTACCAAGGACAGTGGGCTCTCCTTCACTGCCAAGGACAGTGGGCTCTCCTTCACTACCAAGGACAGTGGGCTCTCCTTCACTACCAAGGACAGTGGGCTCTCCTTCACTGCCAAGGACAGTGGGCTCTCCTTCACTGCCAAGGACAGTGGGCTCTCCTTCACTACCAAGGACAGTGGGCTCTCCTTCACTACCAAGGACAGTGGGCTCTCCTTCACTACCAAGGACAGTGTAAATCACTGGCCACTTGAATACATTGAACACTAATCACTTTAATAATGTTTATATATTTTGCATTACTCATCTCATATGTATATACTGTATTCTATACTATTCTACTGTATCTTAGTCTATGCATTACTCATCTCATATGTATATACTGTATTCTATACTATTCTACTGTATCTTAGTCTATGCATTACTCATCTCATATGTATATACTGTATTCTATTCTACTGTATCTTAGTCTATGCATTACTCATCTCATATGTATATACTGTATTCTATTCTACTGTATCTTAGTCTATGTATTACTCATCTCATATGTATATACTGTATTCTATTCTACTGTATCTTAGTCTATGCATTACTCATCTCATATGTATATACTGTATACTATTCTACTGTATCTTAGTCTATGCTGCTCATCTCGTATGTATATACTGTATTCTATTCTACTGTATCTTAGTCTATGTATTACTCATCTCATATGTATATACTGTATTCTATTCTACTGTATCTTAGTCTATGTATTACTCATCTCATATGTATATACTGTATTCTATTCTACTGTATCTTAGTCTATGCATTACTCATCTCATATGTATATACTGTATTCTATACTACTGTATCTTAGTCTATGTATTACTCATCTCATATGTATATACTGTATTCTATACTACTGTATCTTAGTCTATGTATTACTCATCTCATATGTATATACTGTATTCTATACTATTCTACTTTATCTTAGTCTATGCATTACTCATCTCGTATGTATACTGTATTCTATTCTACTGTATCTTAGTCTATGTATTACTCATCTCGTATGTATATACTGTATTCTATTCTACTGTATCTTAGTCTATGTATTACTCATCTCGTATGTATATACTGTATTCTATTCTACTGTATCTTAGTCTATGCATTACTCATCTCGTATGTATATACTGTATTCTATTCTACTGTATCTTAGTCTATGTATTACTCATCTCGTATGTATATACTGTATTCTATTCTACTGTATCTTAGTCTATGTATTACTCATCTCGTATGTATATACTGTATTCTATTCTACTGTATCTTAGTCTATGCATTACTCATCTCGTATGTATCTACTGTATTCTATTCTACTGTATCTTAGTCTATGCATTACTCATCTCATATGTATATACTGTATTCTATTCTACTGTATCTTAGTCTATGTATTACTCATCTCATATGTATATACTGTATTCTATTCTACTGTATCTTAGTCTATGCATTACTCATCTCGTATGTATATACTGTATTCTATTCTACTGTATCTTAGTCTATGTATTACTCATCTCATATGTATATACTGTATTCTATTCTACAGTATCTTAGTCTATGCATTACTCATCTCATATCTATATACTGTATTCTATTCTACAGTATCTTAGTCTATGCATTACTCATCTCATATGTATATACTGTATTCTATTCTACTGTATCTTAGTCTATGCATTACTCATCTCATATGTATATACTGTATTCTATTCTACTGTATCTTAGTCTATGCATTACTCATCTCATATGTATATACTGTATTCTATTCTACTGTATCTTAGTCTATGCATTACTCATCTCGTATGTATATACTGTATTCTATTCTACTGTATCTTAGTCTATGTATTACTCATCTCATATGTATATACTGTATTCTATTCTACTGTATCTTAGTCTATGCATTACCCATCTCATATGTATATACTGTATTCTATTCTACTGTATCTTAGTCTATGTATTACTCATCTCATATGTATATACTGTATTCTATACTATTCTACTGTATCTTAGTCTATGTATTACTCATCTCATATCTATATACTGTATTCTATTCTACTGTATCTTAGTCTATGCATTACTCATCTCGTATGTATATACTGTATTCTATTCTACTGTATCTTAGTCTATGCATTACTCATCTCGTATGTATATACTGTATTCTATTCTACTGTATCTTAGTCTATGTATTACTCATCTCGTATGTATCTACTGTATTCTATTCTACTGTATCTTAGTCTATGCATTACTCATCTCATATGTATATACTGTATTCTATTCTACTGTATCTTAGTCTATGCATTACTCATCTCATATGTATATACTGTATTCTATTCTACTGTATCTTAGTCTATGCATTACTCATCTCATATGTATATACTGTATTCTATTCTACTGTATCTTAGTCTATGCATTACTCATCTCATATGTATATACTGTATACTATTCTACTGTATCTTAGTCTATGCATTACTCATCTCATATCTATATACTGTATCCTACTGTATCTTAGTCTATGCATTACTCATCTCATATGTATATACTGTATTCTATTCTACTGTATCTTAGTCTATGCATTACTCATCTCATATGTATATACTGTATACTATTCTACTGTATCTTAGTCTATGCATTACTCATCTCATATCTATATACTGTATCCTACTGTATCTTAGTCTATGTATTACTCATCTCATATGTATATCCTGTATTCTATTCTACTGTATCTTAGTCTATGTATTACTCATCTCATATGTATATACTGTATTCTATTCTACTGTATCTTAGTCTATGCATTACTCATCTCATATGTATATACTGTATTCTATACTATTCTACTGTATCTTAGTCTATGTATTACTCATCTCATATGCATACTGTATTCTATTCTACTGTATCTTAGTCTATGCATTACTCATCTCATATGTATATACTGTATTCTATTCTACTGTATCTTAGTCTATGCATTACTCATCTCATATGTATATACTGTATTCTATTCTACTGTATCTTAGTCTATGCATTACTCATCTCATATGTATATACTGTATTCTATACTATTCTACTGTATCTTAGTCTATGCATTACTCATCTCGTATGTATATACTGTATTCTATTCTACTGTATCTTAGTCTATGCATTACTCATCTCATATGTATATACTGTATTCTATTCTACTGTATCTTAGTCTATGTATTACTCATCTCGTATGTATATACTGTATTCTATTCTACTGTATCTTAGTCTATGCATTACTCATCTCGTATGTATATACTGTATTCTATTCTACTGTATCTTAGTCTATGCATTACTCATCTCATATGTATATACTGTATTCTATTCTACTGTATCTTAGTCTATGCATTACTCATCTCATATGTATATACTGTATTCTATACTATTCTACTGTATCTTAGTCTATGCATTACTCATCTCATATGTATATACTGTATTCTATTCTACTGTATCTTAGTCTATGCATTACTCATCTCATATGTATATACTGTATTCTATACTATTCTACTGTATCTTAGTCTATGCATTACTCATCTCATATGTATATACTGTATTCTATTCTACTGTATCTTAGTCTATGCATTACTCATCTCGTATGTATATACTGTATTCTATTCTACTGTATCTTAGTCTATGTATTACTCATCTCATATGTATATACTGTATTCTATTCTACTGTATCTTAGTCTATGCATTACTCATCTCGTATGTATATACTGTATTCTATTCTACTGTATCTTAGTCTATGTATTACTCATCTCATATGTATATACTGTATTCTATTCTACTGTATCTTAGTCTATGCATTACTCATCTCGTATGTATATACTGTATTCTATTCTACTGTATCTTAGTCTATGTATTACTCATCTCATATCTATATACTGTATTCTATTCTACTGTATCTTAGTCTATGCATTACTCATCTCATATCTATATACTGTATTCTATTCTACTGTATCTTAGTCTATGCATTACTCATCTCATATACTGTATTCTATTCTACAGTATCTTAGTCTATGCATTACTCATCTCATATGTATATACTGTATTCTATTCTACTGTATCTTAGTCTATGCATTACTCATCTCATATGTATATACTGTATTCTATTCTACTGTATCTTAGTCTATGCATTACCCATCTCATATGTATATACTGTATTCTATTCTACTGTATCTTAGTCTATGTATTACTCATCTCATATGTATATACTGTATTCTATACTATTCTACTGTATCTTAGTCTATGTATTACTCATCTCTATATACTGTATTCTATTCTACTGTATCTTAGTCTATGCATTACTCATCTCGTATGTATATACTGTATTCTATTCTACTGTATCTTAGTCTATGTATTACTCATCTCATATGTATATACTGTATTCTATTCTACTGTATCTTAGTCTATGCATTACTCATCTCGTATGTATATACTGTATTCTATTCTACTGTATCTTAGTCTATGTATTACTCATCTCATATGTATATACTGTATTCTATTCTACTGTATCTTAGTCTATGCATTACTCATCTCGTATGTATATACTGTATTCTATTCTACTGTATCTTAGTCTATGTATTACTCATCTCATATGTATATACTGTATTCTATTCTACTGTATCTTAGTCTATGCATTACTCATCTCGTATGTATATACTGTATTCTATTCTACTGTATCTTAGTCTATGTATTACTCATCTCATATGTATATACTGTATTCTATTCTACTGTATCTTAGTCTATGTATTACTCATCTCATATCTATATACTGTATTCTATTCTACTGTATCTTAGTCTATGCATTACTCATCTCATATCTATATACTGTATTCTATTCTACTGTATCTTAGTCTATGCATTACTCATCTCATATGTATATACTGTATTCTATTCTACTGTATCTTAGTCTATGCATTACTCATCTCATATCTATATACTGTATTCTATTCTACAGTATCTTAGTCTATGCATTACTCATCTCATATCTATATACTGTATTCTATTCTACAGTATCTTAGTCTATGCATTACTCATCTCATATGTATATACTGTATTCTATTCTACTGTATCTTAGTCTATGCATTACTCATCTCATATGTATATACTGTATTCTATTCTACTGTATCTTAGTCTATGCATTACTCATCTCATATGTATATACTGTATTCTATTCTACTGTATCTTAGTCTATGCATTACTCATCTCATATGTATATACTGTATTCTATACTATTCTACTGTATCTTAGTCTATGTATTACTCATCTCATATGCATACTGTATTCTATTCTACTGTATCTTAGTCTATGCATTACTCATCTCATATGTATATACTGTATTCTATTCTACTGTATCTTAGTCTATGCATTACTCATCTCATATGTATATACTGTATTCTATACTATTCTACTGTATCTTAGTCTATGCATTACTTATCTCATATGTATATACTGTATTCTATACTATTCTACTGTATCTTAGTCTATGCATTACTCATCTCGTATGTATATACTGTATTCTATTCTACTGTATCTTAGTCTATGCATTACTCATCTCATATGTATATACTGTATTCTATTCTACTGTATCTTAGTCTATGCATTACCCATCTCATATGTATATACTGTATTCTATTCTACTGTATCTTAGTCTATGCATTACTCATCTCGTATGTATATACTGTATTCTATTCTACTGTATCTTAGTCTATGTATTACTCATCTCATATGTATATACTGTATTCTATTCTACTGTATCTTAGTCTATGCATTACTCATCTCGTATGTATATACTGTATTCTATTCTACTGTATCTTAGTCTATGTATTACTCATCTCATATGTATATACTGTATTCTATTCTACTGTATCTTAGTCTATGCATTACTCATCTCGTATGTATATACTGTATTCTATTCTACTGTATCTTAGTCTATGTATTACTCATCTCATATGTATATACTGTATTCTATTCTACTGTATCTTAGTCTATGCATTACTCATCTCATATGTATATACTGTATTCTATTCTACTGTATCTTAGTCTATGTATTACTCATCTCATATGTATATACTGTATTCTATTCTACTGTATCTTAGTCTATGCATTACTCATCTCGTATGTATATACTGTATTCTATTCTACTGTATCTTAGTCTATGTATTACTCATCTCATATGTATATACTGTATTCTATTCTACTGTATCTTAGTCTATGCATTACTCATCTCGTATGTATATACTGTATTCTATTCTACTGTATCTTAGTCTATGTATTACTCATCTCATATGTATATACTGTATTCTATTCTACTGTATCTTAGTCTATGCATTACTCATCTCATATGTATATACTGTATTCTATTCTACTGTATCTTAGTCTATGCATTACTCATCTCATATGTATATACTGTATTCTATACTATTCTACTGTATCTTAGTCTATGTATTACTCATCTCATATGTATATACTGTATTCTATTCTACTGTATCTTAGTCTATGCATTACTCATCTCGTATGTATATACTGTATTCTATTCTACTGTATCTTAGTCTATGTATTACTCATCTCATATGTATATACTGTATTCTATTCTACTGTATCTTAGTCTATGTATTACTCATCTCATATCTATATACTGTATTCTATTCTACTGTATCTTAGTCTATGCTGCTCATCTCGTATGTATATACTGTATTCTATTCTACTGTATCTTAGTCTATGTATTACTCATCTCATATGTATATACTGTATTCTATTCTACTGTATCTTAGTCTATGTATTACTCATCTCATATGTATATACTGTATTCTATTCTACTGTATCTTAGTCTATGCATTACTCATCTCATATGTATATACTGTATTCTATACTACTGTATCTTAGTCTATGTATTACTCATCTCATATGTATATACTGTATTCTATACTATTCTACTTTATCTTAGTCTATGCATTACTCATCTCGTATGTATACTGTATTCTATTCTACTGTATCTTAGTCTATGTATTACTCATCTCGTATGTATATACTGTATTCTATTCTACTGTATCTTAGTCTATGTATTACTCATCTCGTATGTATATACTGTATTCTATTCTACTGTATCTTAGTCTATGCATTACTCATCTCGTATGTATATACTGTATTCTATTCTACTGTATCTTAGTCTATGTATTACTCATCTCGTATGTATATACTGTATTCTATTCTACTGTATCTTAGTCTATGTATTACTCATCTCGTATGTATATACTGTATTCTATTCTACTGTATCTTAGTCTATGCATTACTCATCTCGTATGTATCTACTGTATTCTATTCTACTGTATCTTAGTCTATGCATTACTCATCTCATATGTATATACTGTATTCTATTCTACTGTATCTTAGTCTATGTATTACTCATCTCATATGTATATACTGTATTCTATTCTACTGTATCTTAGTCTATGCATTACTCATCTCGTATGTATATACTGTATTCTATTCTACTGTATCTTAGTCTATGTATTACTCATCTCATATGTATATACTGTATTCTATTCTACAGTATCTTAGTCTATGCATTACTCATCTCATATCTATATACTGTATTCTATTCTACAGTATCTTAGTCTATGTATTACTCATCTCATATGTATATACTGTATTCTATTCTACTGTATCTTAGTCTATGCATTACCCATCTCATATGTATATACTGTATTCTATTCTACTGTATCTTAGTCTATGTATTACTCATCTCATATGTATATACTGTATTCTATACTATTCTACTGTATCTTAGTCTATGTATTACTCATCTCATATCTATATACTGTATTCTATTCTACTGTATCTTAGTCTATGCATTACTCATCTCGTATGTATATACTGTATTCTATTCTACTGTATCTTAGTCTATGCATTACTCATCTCGTATGTATATACTGTATTCTATTCTACTGTATCTTAGTCTATGTATTACTCATCTCGTATGTATCTACTGTATTCTATTCTACTGTATCTTAGTCTATGCATTACTCATCTCATATGTATATACTGTATTCTATTCTACTGTATCTTAGTCTATGCATTACTCATCTCATATGTATATACTGTATTCTATTCTACTGTATCTTAGTCTATGCATTACTCATCTCATATGTATATACTGTATACTATTCTACTGTATCTTAGTCTATGCATTACTCATCTCATATCTATATACTGTATCCTACTGTATCTTAGTCTATGCATTACTCATCTCATATGTATATACTGTATTCTATTCTACTGTATCTTAGTCTATGCATTACTCATCTCATATGTATATACTGTATACTATTCTACTGTATCTTAGTCTATGCATTACTCATCTCATATCTATATACTGTATCCTACTGTATCTTAGTCTATGTATTACTCATCTCATATGTATATCCTGTATTCTATTCTACTGTATCTTAGTCTATGTATTACTCATCTCATATGTATATACTGTATTCTATTCTACTGTATCTTAGTCTATGCATTACTCATCTCATATGTATATACTGTATTCTATACTATTCTACTGTATCTTAGTCTATGTATTACTCATCTCATATGCATACTGTATTCTATTCTACTGTATCTTAGTCTATGCATTACTCATCTCATATGTATATACTGTATTCTATTCTACTGTATCTTAGTCTATGCATTACTCATCTCATATGTATATACTGTATTCTATTCTACTGTATCTTAGTCTATGCATTACTCATCTCATATGTATATACTGTATTCTATACTATTCTACTGTATCTTAGTCTATGCATTACTCATCTCGTATGTATATACTGTATTCTATTCTACTGTATCTTAGTCTATGCATTACTCATCTCATATGTATATACTGTATTCTATTCTACTGTATCTTAGTCTATGTATTACTCATCTCGTATGTATATACTGTATTCTATTCTACTGTATCTTAGTCTATGCATTACTCATCTCGTATGTATATACTGTATTCTATTCTACTGTATCTTAGTCTATGCATTACTCATCTCGTATGTATATACTGTATTCTATTCTACTGTATCTTAGTCTATGTATTACTCATCTCATATGTATATACTGTATTCTATTCTACTGTATCTTAGTCTATGCATTACTCATCTCGTATGTATATACTGTATTCTATTCTACTGTATCTTAGTCTATGTATTACTCATCTCATATGTATATACTGTATTCTATTCTACTGTATCTTAGTCTATGCATTACTCATCTCGTATGTATATACTGTATTCTATTCTACTGTATCTTAGTCTATGTATTACTCATCTCATATCTATATACTGTATTCTATTCTACTGTATCTTAGTCTATGCATTACTCATCTCATATCTATATACTGTATTCTATTCTACTGTATCTTAGTCTATGCATTACTCATCTCATATACTGTATTCTATTCTACAGTATCTTAGTCTATGCATTACTCATCTCATATGTATATACTGTATTCTATTCTACTGTATCTTAGTCTATGCATTACTCATCTCATATGTATATACTGTATTCTATTCTACTGTATCTTAGTCTATGCATTACTCATCTCATATGTATATACTGTATTCTATTCTACTGTATCTTAGTCTATGCATTACTCATCTCATATACTGTATTCTATTCTACTGTATCTTAGTCTATGCATTACCCATCTCATATGTATATACTGTATTCTATTCTACTGTATCTTAGTCTATGTATTACTCATCTCATATGTATATACTGTATTCTATACTATTCTACTGTATCTTAGTCTATGTATTACTCATCTCATAT
Organism: Oncorhynchus kisutch; assembly: GCF_002021735.2. NCBI lineage: Eukaryota > Metazoa > Chordata > Actinopteri > Salmoniformes > Salmonidae > Oncorhynchus > Oncorhynchus kisutch. The sequence goes on along the minus strand of NW_022265791.1, from coordinate 246,129 downwards.
CTATATACTGTATTCTATTCTACTGTATCTTAGTCTATGCATTACTCATCTCGTATGTATATACTGTATTCTATTCTACTGTATCTTAGTCTATGTATTACTCATCTCATATGTATATACTGTATTCTATTCTACTGTATCTTAGTCTATGCATTACTCATCTCGTATGTATATACTGTATTCTATTCTACTGTATCTTAGTCTATGTATTACTCATCTCGTATGTATATACTGTATTCTATTCTACTGTATCTTAGTCTATGTATTACTCATCTCGTATGTATATACTGTATTCTATTCTACTGTATCTTAGTCTATGTATTACTCATCTCGTATGTATATACTGTATTCTATTCTACTGTATCTTAGTCTATGCATTACTCATCTCGTATGTATCTACTGTATTCTATTCTACTGTATCTTAGTCTATGCATTACTCATCTCATATGTATATACTGTATTCTATTCTACTGTATCTTAGTCTATGTATTACTCATCTCATATGTATATACTGTATTCTATTCTACTGTATCTTAGTCTATGCATTACTCATCTCGTATGTATATACTGTATTCTATTCTACTGTATCTTAGTCTATGTATTACTCATCTCATATGTATATACTGTATTCTATTCTACAGTATCTTAGTCTATGCATTACTCATCTCATATCTATATACTGTATTCTATTCTACAGTATCTTAGTCTATGCATTACTCATCTCATATGTATATACTGTATTCTATTCTACTGTATCTTAGTCTATGCATTACTCATCTCATATGTATATACTGTATTCTATTCTACTGTATCTTAGTCTATGCATTACTCATCTCATATGTATATACTGTATTCTATTCTACTGTATCTTAGTCTATGCATTACTCATCTCGTATGTATATACTGTATTCTATTCTACTGTATCTTAGTCTATGTATTACTCATCTCATATGTATATACTGTATTCTATTCTACTGTATCTTAGTCTATGCATTACCCATCTCATATGTATATACTGTATTCTATTCTACTGTATCTTAGTCTATGTATTACTCATCTCATATGTATATACTGTATTCTATACTATTCTACTGTATCTTAGTCTATGTATTACTCATCTCATATCTATATACTGTATTCTATTCTACTGTATCTTAGTCTATGCATTACTCATCTCGTATGTATATACTGTATTCTATTCTACTGTATCTTAGTCTATGCATTACTCATCTCGTATGTATATACTGTATTCTATTCTACTGTATCTTAGTCTATGTATTACTCATCTCGTATGTATCTACTGTATTCTATTCTACTGTATCTTAGTCTATGCATTACTCATCTCATATGTATATACTGTATTCTATTCTACTGTATCTTAGTCTATGCATTACTCATCTCATATGTATATACTGTATTCTATTCTACTGTATCTTAGTCTATGTATTACTCATCTCATATGTATATACTGTATTCTATTCTACTGTATCTTAGTCTATGCATTACTCATCTCATATGTATATACTGTATTCTATTCTACTGTATCTTAGTCTATGTATTACTCATCTCATATGTATATACTGTATTCTATTCTACTGTATCTTAGTCTATGCATTACTCATCTCGTATGTATATACTGTATTCTATTCTACTGTATCTTAGTCTATGTATTACTCATCTCATATGTATATACTGTATTCTATTCTACTGTATCTTAGTCTATGCATTACTCATCTCGTATGTATATACTGTATTCTATTCTACTGTATCTTAGTCTATGTATTACTCATCTCATATGTATATACTGTATTCTATTCTACTGTATCTTAGTCTATGCATTACTCATCTCATATGTATATACTGTATTCTATTCTACTGTATCTTAGTCTATGCATTACTCATCTCATATGTATATACTGTATTCTATACTATTCTACTGTATCTTAGTCTATGTATTACTCATCTCATATGTATATACTGTATTCTATTCTACTGTATCTTAGTCTATGCATTACTCATCTCGTATGTATATACTGTATTCTATTCTACTGTATCTTAGTCTATGTATTACTCATCTCATATGTATATACTGTATTCTATTCTACTGTATCTTAGTCTATGTATTACTCATCTCATATCTATATACTGTATTCTATTCTACTGTATCTTAGTCTATGCTGCTCATCTCGTATGTATATACTGTATTCTATTCTACTGTATCTTAGTCTATGTATTACTCATCTCATATGTATATACTGTATTCTATTCTACTGTATCTTAGTCTATGTATTACTCATCTCATATGTATATACTGTATTCTATTCTACTGTATCTTAGTCTATGCATTACTCATCTCATATGTATATACTGTATTCTATACTACTGTATCTTAGTCTATGTATTACTCATCTCATATGTATATACTGTATTCTATACTATTCTACTTTATCTTAGTCTATGCATTACTCATCTCGTATGTATACTGTATTCTATTCTACTGTATCTTAGTCTATGTATTACTCATCTCGTATGTATATACTGTATTCTATTCTACTGTATCTTAGTCTATGTATTACTCATCTCGTATGTATATACTGTATTCTATTCTACTGTATCTTAGTCTATGCATTACTCATCTCGTATGTATATACTGTATTCTATTCTACTGTATCTTAGTCTATGTATTACTCATCTCGTATGTATATACTGTATTCTATTCTACTGTATCTTAGTCTATGTATTACTCATCTCGTATGTATATACTGTATTCTATTCTACTGTATCTTAGTCTATGCATTACTCATCTCGTATGTATCTACTGTATTCTATTCTACTGTATCTTAGTCTATGCATTACTCATCTCATATGTATATACTGTATTCTATTCTACTGTATCTTAGTCTATGTATTACTCATCTCATATGTATATACTGTATTCTATTCTACTGTATCTTAGTCTATGCATTACTCATCTCGTATGTATATACTGTATTCTATTCTACTGTATCTTAGTCTATGTATTACTCATCTCATATGTATATACTGTATTCTATTCTACAGTATCTTAGTCTATGCATTACTCATCTCATATCTATATACTGTATTCTATTCTACAGTATCTTAGTCTATGTATTACTCATCTCATATGTATATACTGTATTCTATTCTACTGTATCTTAGTCTATGCATTACCCATCTCATATGTATATACTGTATTCTATTCTACTGTATCTTAGTCTATGTATTACTCATCTCATATGTATATACTGTATTCTATACTATTCTACTGTATCTTAGTCTATGTATTACTCATCTCATATCTATATACTGTATTCTATTCTACTGTATCTTAGTCTATGCATTACTCATCTCGTATGTATATACTGTATTCTATTCTACTGTATCTTAGTCTATGCATTACTCATCTCGTATGTATATACTGTATTCTATTCTACTGTATCTTAGTCTATGTATTACTCATCTCGTATGTATCTACTGTATTCTATTCTACTGTATCTTAGTCTATGCATTACTCATCTCATATGTATATACTGTATTCTATTCTACTGTATCTTAGTCTATGCATTACTCATCTCATATGTATATACTGTATTCTATTCTACTGTATCTTAGTCTATGCATTACTCATCTCATATGTATATACTGTATACTATTCTACTGTATCTTAGTCTATGCATTACTCATCTCATATCTATATACTGTATCCTACTGTATCTTAGTCTATGCATTACTCATCTCATATGTATATACTGTATTCTATTCTACTGTATCTTAGTCTATGCATTACTCATCTCATATGTATATACTGTATACTATTCTACTGTATCTTAGTCTATGCATTACTCATCTCATATCTATATACTGTATCCTACTGTATCTTAGTCTATGTATTACTCATCTCATATGTATATCCTGTATTCTATTCTACTGTATCTTAGTCTATGTATTACTCATCTCATATGTATATACTGTATTCTATTCTACTGTATCTTAGTCTATGCATTACTCATCTCATATGTATATACTGTATTCTATACTATTCTACTGTATCTTAGTCTATGTATTACTCATCTCATATGCATACTGTATTCTATTCTACTGTATCTTAGTCTATGCATTACTCATCTCATATGTATATACTGTATTCTATTCTACTGTATCTTAGTCTATGCATTACTCATCTCATATGTATATACTGTATTCTATTCTACTGTATCTTAGTCTATGCATTACTCATCTCATATGTATATACTGTATTCTATACTATTCTACTGTATCTTAGTCTATGCATTACTCATCTCGTATGTATATACTGTATTCTATTCTACTGTATCTTAGTCTATGCATTACTCATCTCATATGTATATACTGTATTCTATTCTACTGTATCTTAGTCTATGTATTACTCATCTCGTATGTATATACTGTATTCTATTCTACTGTATCTTAGTCTATGCATTACTCATCTCGTATGTATATACTGTATTCTATTCTACTGTATCTTAGTCTATGCATTACTCATCTCGTATGTATATACTGTATTCTATTCTACTGTATCTTAGTCTATGTATTACTCATCTCATATGTATATACTGTATTCTATTCTACTGTATCTTAGTCTATGCATTACTCATCTCGTATGTATATACTGTATTCTATTCTACTGTATCTTAGTCTATGTATTACTCATCTCATATGTATATACTGTATTCTATTCTACTGTATCTTAGTCTATGCATTACTCATCTCGTATGTATATACTGTATTCTATTCTACTGTATCTTAGTCTATGTATTACTCATCTCATATCTATATACTGTATTCTATTCTACTGTATCTTAGTCTATGCATTACTCATCTCATATCTATATACTGTATTCTATTCTACTGTATCTTAGTCTATGCATTACTCATCTCATATACTGTATTCTATTCTACAGTATCTTAGTCTATGCATTACTCATCTCATATGTATATACTGTATTCTATTCTACTGTATCTTAGTCTATGCATTACTCATCTCATATGTATATACTGTATTCTATTCTACTGTATCTTAGTCTATGCATTACTCATCTCATATGTATATACTGTATTCTATTCTACTGTATCTTAGTCTATGCATTACTCATCTCATATACTGTATTCTATTCTACTGTATCTTAGTCTATGCATTACCCATCTCATATGTATATACTGTATTCTATTCTACTGTATCTTAGTCTATGTATTACTCATCTCATATGTATATACTGTATTCTATACTATTCTACTGTATCTTAGTCTATGTATTACTCATCTCATATCTATATACTGTATTCTATTCTACTGTATCTTAGTCTATGCATTACTCATCTCGTATGTATATACTGTATTCTATTCTACTGTATCTTAGTCTATGTATTACTCATCTCATATGTATATACTGTATTCTATTCTACTGTATCTTAGTCTATGCATTACTCATCTCGTATGTATATACTGTATTCTATTCTACTGTATCTTAGTCTATGTATTACTCATCTCGTATGTATATACTGTATTCTATTCTACTGTATCTTAGTCTATGTATTACTCATCTCGTATGTATATACTGTATTCTATTCTACTGTATCTTAGTCTATGTATTACTCATCTCGTATGTATATACTGTATTCTATTCTACTGTATCTTAGTCTATGCATTACTCATCTCGTATGTATCTACTGTATTCTATTCTACTGTATCTTAGTCTATGCATTACTCATCTCATATGTATATACTGTATTCTATTCTACTGTATCTTAGTCTATGTATTACTCATCTCATATGTATATACTGTATTCTATTCTACTGTATCTTAGTCTATGCATTACTCATCTCGTATGTATATACTGTATTCTATTCTACTGTATCTTAGTCTATGTATTACTCATCTCATATGTATATACTGTATTCTATTCTACAGTATCTTAGTCTATGCATTACTCATCTCATATCTATATACTGTATTCTATTCTACAGTATCTTAGTCTATGCATTACTCATCTCATATGTATATACTGTATTCTATTCTACTGTATCTTAGTCTATGCATTACTCATCTCATATGTATATACTGTATTCTATTCTACTGTATCTTAGTCTATGCATTACTCATCTCATATGTATATACTGTATTCTATTCTACTGTATCTTAGTCTATGCATTACTCATCTCGTATGTATATACTGTATTCTATTCTACTGTATCTTAGTCTATGTATTACTCATCTCATATGTATATACTGTATTCTATTCTACTGTATCTTAGTCTATGCATTACCCATCTCATATGTATATACTGTATTCTATTCTACTGTATCTTAGTCTATGTATTACTCATCTCATATGTATATACTGTATTCTATACTATTCTACTGTATCTTAGTCTATGTATTACTCATCTCATATCTATATACTGTATTCTATTCTACTGTATCTTAGTCTATGCATTACTCATCTCGTATGTATATACTGTATTCTATTCTACTGTATCTTAGTCTATGCATTACTCATCTCGTATGTATATACTGTATTCTATTCTACTGTATCTTAGTCTATGTATTACTCATCTCGTATGTATCTACTGTATTCTATTCTACTGTATCTTAGTCTATGCATTACTCATCTCATATGTATATACTGTATTCTATTCTACTGTATCTTAGTCTATGCATTACTCATCTCATATGTATATACTGTATTCTATTCTACTGTATCTTAGTCTATGCATTACTCATCTCATATGTATATACTGTATTCTATTCTACTGTATCTTAGTCTATGCATTACTCATCTCATATGTATATACTGTATACTATTCTACTGTATCTTAGTCTATGCATTACTCATCTCATATCTATATACTGTATCCTACTGTATCTTAGTCTATGCATTACTCATCTCATATGTATATACTGTATTCTATTCTACTGTATCTTAGTCTATGCATTACTCATCTCATATGTATATACTGTATACTATTCTACTGTATCTTAGTCTATGCATTACTCATCTCATATCTATATACTGTATCCTACTGTATCTTAGTCTATGTATTACTCATCTCATATGTATATCCTGTATTCTATTCTACTGTATCTTAGTCTATGTATTACTCATCTCATATGTATATACTGTATTCTATTCTACTGTATCTTAGTCTATGCATTACTCATCTCATATGTATATACTGTATTCTATACTATTCTACTGTATCTTAGTCTATGTATTACTCATCTCATATGCATACTGTATTCTATTCTACTGTATCTTAGTCTATGCATTACTCATCTCATATGTATATACTGTATTCTATTCTACTGTATCTTAGTCTATGCATTACTCATCTCATATGTATATACTGTATTCTATTCTACTGTATCTTAGTCTATGCATTACTCATCTCATATGTATATACTGTATTCTATACTATTCTACTGTATCTTAGTCTATGCATTACTCATCTCGTATGTATATACTGTATTCTATTCTACTGTATCTTAGTCTATGCATTACTCATCTCATATGTATATACTGTATTCTATTCTACTGTATCTTAGTCTATGTATTACTCATCTCGTATGTATATACTGTATTCTATTCTACTGTATCTTAGTCTATGCATTACTCATCTCGTATGTATATACTGTATTCTATTCTACTGTATCTTAGTCTATGCATTACTCATCTCGTATGTATATACTGTATTCTATTCTACTGTATCTTAGTCTATGTATTACTCATCTCATATGTATATACTGTATTCTATTCTACTGTATCTTAGTCTATGCATTACTCATCTCGTATGTATATACTGTATTCTATTCTACTGTATCTTAGTCTATGTATTACTCATCTCATATGTATATACTGTATTCTATTCTACTGTATCTTAGTCTATGCATTACTCATCTCGTATGTATATACTGTATTCTATTCTACTGTATCTTAGTCTATGTATTACTCATCTCATATCTATATACTGTATTCTATTCTACTGTATCTTAGTCTATGCATTACTCATCTCATATCTATATACTGTATTCTATTCTACTGTATCTTAGTCTATGCATTACTCATCTCATATACTGTATTCTATTCTACAGTATCTTAGTCTATGCATTACTCATCTCATATGTATATACTGTATTCTATTCTACTGTATCTTAGTCTATGCATTACTCATCTCATATGTATATACTGTATTCTATTCTACTGTATCTTAGTCTATGCATTACTCATCTCATATGTATATACTGTATTCTATTCTACTGTATCTTAGTCTATGCATTACCCATCTCATATGTATATACTGTATTCTATTCTACTGTATCTTAGTCTATGTATTACTCATCTCATATGTATATACTGTATTCTATACTATTCTACTGTATCTTAGTCTATGTATTACTCATCTCATATCTATATACTGTATTCTATTCTACTGTATCTTAGTCTATGCATTACTCATCTCGTATGTATATACTGTATTCTATTCTACTGTATCTTAGTCTATGTATTACTCATCTCATATGTATATACTGTATTCTATTCTACTGTATCTTAGTCTATGCATTACTCATCTCGTATGTATATACTGTATTCTATTCTACTGTATCTTAGTCTATGTATTACTCATCTCATATGTATATACTGTATTCTATTCTACTGTATCTTAGTCTATGCATTACTCATCTCGTATGTATATACTGTATTCTATTCTACTGTATCTTAGTCTATGTATTACTCATCTCATATGTATATACTGTATTCTATTCTACTGTATCTTAGTCTATGCATTACTCATCTCGTATGTATATACTGTATTCTATTCTACTGTATCTTAGTCTATGTATTACTCATCTCATATGTATATACTGTATTCTATTCTACTGTATCTTAGTCTATGTATTACTCATCTCATATCTATATACTGTATTCTATTCTACTGTATCTTAGTCTATGCATTACTCATCTCATATCTATATACTGTATTCTATTCTACTGTATCTTAGTCTATGCATTACTCATCTCATATGTATATACTGTATTCTATTCTACTGTATCTTAGTCTATGCATTACTCATCTCATATCTATATACTGTATTCTATTCTACAGTATCTTAGTCTATGCATTACTCATCTCATATCTATATACTGTATTCTATTCTACAGTATCTTAGTCTATGCATTACTCATCTCATATGTATATACTGTATTCTATTCTACTGTATCTTAGTCTATGCATTACTCATCTCATATGTATATACTGTATTCTATTCTACTGTATCTTAGTCTATGCATTACTCATCTCATATGTATATACTGTATTCTATTCTACTGTATCTTAGTCTATGCATTACTCATCTCATATGTATATACTGTATTCTATACTATTCTACTGTATCTTAGTCTATGTATTACTCATCTCATATGCATACTGTATTCTATTCTACTGTATCTTAGTCTATGCATTACTCATCTCATATGTATATACTGTATTCTATTCTACTGTATCTTAGTCTATGCATTACTCATCTCATATGTATATACTGTATTCTATACTATTCTACTGTATCTTAGTCTATGCATTACTTATCTCATATGTATATACTGTATTCTATACTATTCTACTGTATCTTAGTCTATGCATTACTCATCTCGTATGTATATACTGTATTCTATTCTACTGTATCTTAGTCTATGCATTACTCATCTCATATGTATATACTGTATTCTATTCTACTGTATCTTAGTCTATGCATTACCCATCTCATATGTATATACTGTATTCTATTCTACTGTATCTTAGTCTATGCATTACTCATCTCGTATGTATATACTGTATTCTATTCTACTGTATCTTAGTCTATGTATTACTCATCTCATATGTATATACTGTATTCTATTCTACTGTATCTTAGTCTATGCATTACTCATCTCGTATGTATATACTGTATTCTATTCTACTGTATCTTAGTCTATGTATTACTCATCTCATATGTATATACTGTATTCTATTCTACTGTATCTTAGTCTATGCATTACTCATCTCATATGTATATACTGTATTCTATTCTACTGTATCTTAGTCTATGCATTACTCATCTCATATGTATATACTGTATTCTATTCTACTGTATCTTAGTCTATGTATTACTCATCTCATATCTATATACTGTATTCTATTCTACTGTATCTTAGTCTATGCATTACTCATCTCGTATGTATATACTGTATTCTATTCTACTGTATCTTAGTCTATGCATTACCCATCTCATATGTATATACTGTATTCTATTCTACTGTATCTTAGTCTATGCATTACTCATCTCGTATGTATATACTGTATTCTATTCTACTGTATCTTAGTCTATGTATTACTCATCTCATATGTATATACTGTATTCTATTCTACTGTATCTTAGTCTATGCATTACTCATCTCGTATGTATATACTGTATTCTATTCTACTGTATCTTAGTCTATGTATTACTCATCTCATATGTATATACTGTATTCTATTCTACTGTATCTTAGTCTATGCATTACTCATCTCGTATGTATATACTGTATTCTATTCTACTGTATCTTAGTCTATGTATTACTCATCTCATATGTATATACTGTATTCTATTCTACTGTATCTTAGTCTATGCATTACTCATCTCGTATGTATATACTGTATTCTATTCTACTGTATCTTAGTCTATGTATTACTCATCTCATATGTATATACTGTATTCTATTCTACTGTATCTTAGTCTATGCATTACTCATCTCGTATGTATATACTGTATTCTATTCTACTGTATCTTAGTCTATGTATTACTCATCTCATATGTATATACTGTATTCTATTCTACTGTATCTTAGTCTATGCATTACTCATCTCATATGTATATACTGTATTCTATTCTACTGTATCTTAGTCTATGCATTACTCATCTCATATGTATATACTGTATTCTATACTATTCTACTGTATCTTAGTCTATGTATTACTCATCTCATATGTATATACTGTATTCTATTCTACTGTATCTTAGTCTATGCATTACTCATCTCGTATGTATATACTGTATTCTATTCTACTGTATCTTAGTCTATGTATTACTCATCTCATATGTATATACTGTATTCTATTCTACTGTATCTTAGTCTATGTATTACTCATCTCATATGTATATACTGTATTCTATCCTATTCTACTTAGTCTATGTATTACTGTATTCTATTCTACTGTATCTTAGTCTATGCATTACTCATCTCATATCTATACTGTATTCTATTCTACAGTATCTTAGTCTATGCATTACTCATCTCGTATGTATCTACTGTATACTATTCTACTGTATATTAGTCTATGCATTACTCATCTCGTATGTATATACTGTATACTATTCTACTGTATCTTAGTCTATGCATTACTCATCTCATATGTATCTACTGTATCTTAGTCTATGCCTCTCTGACATTACTCCTCCATATATTGATATATTCTTAATTCCATTCCTTTACTAAGATATGTAGGTATTGGGTTTATGTTGTGAAATTGTTAGATATTACTGCACTGTCGGAGCTAGAAACACAAGCATTTCGATAAACCTGCAATAACATCTGCTAAACACGTGTATGTGACCAATACAATTAGATTATTCAGTTAGTGAAGCCATGTTTCAGTCTCTATTCAGTTAGTGAAGCCATGTTCTTGTTTCAGTCTCTATTCAGTTAGTGAAGCCATGTTTCAGTCTCTATTCAGTTAGTGAAGCCATGTTTCAGTCTCTATTCAGTTAGTGAAGCCATGTTTCAGTCTCTATTCAGTTAGTGAAGCCATGTTTCTGTCTCTATTCAGTTAGTGAAGCCATGTTTCAGTCTCTATTCAGTTAGTGAAGCCATGTTTCAGTCTCTATTCAGTTAGTGAAGCCATGTTTCAGTCTCTATTCAGTTAGTGAAGCCATGTTTCTGTCTCTATTCAGTTAGTGAAGCCATGTTTCTGTCTCTATTCAGTTAGTGAAGCCTTGTTTCTGTCTCTATTCAGTTAGTGAAGCCATGTTTCTGTCTCTATTCAGTTAGTGAAGCCATGTTTCTGTCTCTATTCAGTTAGTGAAGCCATGTTTCAGTCTCTATTCAGTTAGTGAAGCCATGTTCTTGTTTCAGTCTCTATTCAGTTAGTGAAGCCATGTTTCTGTCTCTATTCAGTTAGTGAAGCCATGTTTCAGTCTCTATTCAGTTAGTGAAGCCATGTTTCAGTCTCTATTCAGTTAGTGAAGCCATGTTTCTGTCTCTATTCAGTTAGTGAAGCCATGTTTCTGTCTCTATTCAGTTAGTGAAGCCATGTTTCTGTCTCTATTCAGTTAGTGAAGCCATGTTTCAGTCTCTATTCAGTTAGTGAAGCCATGTTTCAGTCTCTATTCAGTTAGTGAAGCCATGTTTCTGTCTCTATTCAGTTAGTGAAGCCATGTTTCTGTCTCTATTCAGTTAGTGAAGCCATGTTTCTGTCTCTATTCAGTTAGTGAAGCCATGTTTCTGTCTCTATTCAGTTAGTGAAGCCATGTTTCTGTCTCTATTCAGTTAGTGAAGCCATGTTTCTGTCTCTATTCAGTTAGTGAAGCCATGTTTCTGTCTCTATTCAGTTAGTGAAGCCATGTTTCAGTCTCTATTCAGTTAGTGAAGCCATGTTTCAGTCTCTATTCAGTTAGTGAAGCCATGTTTCTGTCTCTATTCAGTTAGTGAAGCCATGTTTCTGTCTCTATTCAGTTAGTGAAGCCATGTTTCTGTCTCTATTCAGTTAGTGAAGCCATGTTCTGTCTCTATTCAGTTAGTGAAGCCATGTTTCTGTCTCTATTCAGTTAGTGAAGCCATGTTTCTGTCTCTATTCAGTTAGTGAAGCCATGTTTCTGTCTCTATTCAGTTAGTGAAGCCATGTTTCAGTCTCTATTCAGTTAGTGAAGCCATGTTTCAGTCTCTATTCAGTTAGTGAAGCCATGTTTCTGTCTCTATTCAGTTAGTGAAGCCATGTTTCTGTCTCTATTCAGTTAGTGAAGCCATGTTTCTGTCTCTATTCAGTTAGTGAAGCCATGTTTCTGTCTCGATTCAGTTAGTGAAGCCATGTTTCTGTCTCTATTCAGTTAGTGAAGCCATGTTTCAGTCTCTATTCAGTTAGTGAAGCCATGTTCCTGTTTCAGTCTGTAGTCAAATCAAATCGTATTTGTCACATCCAAGCCCTTAACCAACAACGCAGTTTCAAGAAAACACCTAAAAAAAGTTAGATAAAAATAAGAGCAGCAGTAAATAACAATAGCATGGCTACATACAGGGGGGTACCGGGTCAATGTGGAGGCTACATACAGGGGGTACCGGTACAGAGTCAATGTGGAGGCTACATACAGGGGGTACCGGTACAGAGTCAATGTGGAGGCTACATACAGGGTGTACCGGTACAGAGTCAATGTGGAGGCTACATACAGGGGGTACCGGTACAGAGTCAATGTGGAGGCTACATACAGGGGGTACCGGTACAGAGTCAATGTGGAGGCTATATACAGGGGGTACCGGTACAGAGTCACTGTGGAGACTATATACAGGGGGTACCGGTACAGAGTCAATGTGGAGGCTACATACAGGGGGTACCGGTACAGAGTCAATGTGGAGGCTACATACAGGGGGTACTGGTACAGGGTCAATGTGGAGGCTACATACAGGGGGTACCGGTACAGAGTCAATGTGGAGGCTACATACAGGGGGTACCGGTACAGAGTCAATGTGGAGGCTACATACAGGGGGTACTGGTACAGGGTCAATGTGGAGGCTACATACAGGGGGTACTGGTACAGGGTCAATGTGGAGGCTACATACAGGGGGTACCGGTACAGAGTCAATGTGGAGGCTACATACAGGGGGTACCGGTACAGAGTCAATGTGGAGGCTACATACAGGGGGTACCGGTACAGGGTCAATGTGGAGGCTACATACAGGGGGTACCGGTACAGGGTCAATGTGGAGGCTACATACAGGGGGTACCGGTACAGGGTCAATGTGGAGGCTACATACAGGGGGTACCGGTACAGGGTCAATGTGGAGGCTATATACAGGGGGTACTGGTACACAGTCAATGTGGAGGCTACATACAGGGGGTACTGGTACAGAGTCAATGTGGAGGCTATATACAGGGGGGTACTGGTACAGAGTCAATGTGGAGGCTACATACAGGGGGTACCGGTACAGGGTCAATGTGGAGGCTATATACAGGGGGTACCGGTACAGAGTCAATGTGGAGGCTATATACAGAGGGTACTGGTACAGAGTCAATGTGGAGGCTACATACAGGGGGTACCAGTACTGAGTCAATGTGGAGGCTATATACAGGGGGTACCAGTACAGAGTCAATGTGGAGGCTACATACAGGGGGTACCAGTACAGAGTCAATGTGGAGGCTATATACAGGGGGTACCGGTACAGAGTCAATGTGGAGGCTACATAAAGGGGGTACCGGTACAGAGTCAATGTGGAGGCTACATACAGGGGGTACCGGTACAGAGTCAATGTGGAGACTATATACAGGGGGTACTGGTACAGAGTCAATGTGGAGACTATATACAGGGGGTACTGGTACAGAGTCAATGTGGAGGCTACATACAGGGGGTACCAGTACTGAGTCAATGTGGAGGCTATATACAGGGGGTACCGGTACAGAGTCAATGTGGAGGCTACATACAGGGGGTACCAGTACAGAGTCAATGTGGAGGCTACATACAGGGGGTACCAGTACTGAGTCAATGTGGAGGCTATATACAGGGTGTTACGGTACAGAGTCAATGTGGAGGCTACATACAGGGGTACCGGTACAGAGTCAATGTGGAGGCTATATACAGGGGGTACCGGTACAGAGTCAATGTGGAGGCTACATACAGGGGGTACTGGTACAGAGTCAATGTGGAGGCTACATACAGGGGGTACTGGTACAGAGTCAATGTGGAGGCTACATACAGGGGGGTACTGGTACAGAGTCAATGTGGAGGCTACATACAGGGGGTACCGGTACAGAGTCAATGTGGAGGCTACATACAGGGGGTACCGGTACAGAGTCAATGTGGAGGCTATATACAGGGGGTACCGGTACAGAGTCAATGTGGTGGCTATATACAGGGGGTACAGGTACAGAGTCAATATGGAGGCTATATACAGGGGGTCACGGTGCTGAGTCAATGTGGAGGCTATATACAGGGGGTACCGGTACAGAGTCAATGTGGAGGCTATATACAGGGGGTACCGGTACAGAGTCAATGTGGAGGCTATATACAGGGGGTACCGGTACAGAGTCAATGTGGAGGCTACATACAGGGGGTACCGGTACAGAGTCAATGTGGAGACTATATACAGGGGGTACCGGTACAGAGTCAATGTGGAGGCTACATACAGGGGGTACCAGTACTGAGTCAATGTGGAGGCTATATACAGGGGGTACCGGTACAGAGTCAATGTGGAGGCTACATACAGGGGGTACCAGTACAGAGTCAATGTGGAGGCTACATACAGGGGGTACCAGTACTGAGTCAATGTGGAGGCTATATACAGGGTGTTACGGTACAGAGTCAATGTGGAGGCTACATACAGGGGGTACCGGTACAGAGTCAATGTGGAGGCTACATACAGGGGGTACCAGTACAGAGTCAATGTGGAGGCTACATACAGGGGGTACCAGTACAGAGTCAATGTGGAGGCTACATACAGGGGGTACCAGTACAGAGTCAATGTGGAGGCTATATACAGGGGGTACCGGTACTGAGTCAATGTGGAGGCTATATACAGGGGGTACCGGTACAGAGTCAATGTGGAGGCTATATACAGGGGGTACCGGTACAGAGTCAATGTGGAGGCTACATACAGGGGGTACCGGTACAGAGTCAATGTGGAGGCTACATACAGGGGGTACCGGTACAGAGTCAATGTGGAGGCTATATACAGGGGGTACCGGTACAGAGTCAATGTGGAGGCTACATACAGGGGGTACCGGTACAGAGTCAATGTGGAGGCTACATACAGGGGGTACCAGTACTGAGTCAATGTGGAGGCTATATACAGGGGGTACCGGTACAGAGTCAATGTGGAGGCTACATACAGGGGGTACCAGTACAGAGTCAATGTGGAGGCTACATACAGGGGGTACCAGTACTGAGTCAATGTGGAGGCTATATACAGGCTGTTACGGTACAGAGTCAATGTGGAGGCTACATACAGGGGTATCGGTACAGAGTCAATGTGGAGGCTATATACAGGGGGTACCGGTACAGAGTCAATGTGGAGGCTACATACAGGGGGTACTGGTACAGAGTCAATGTGGAGGCTACATACAGGGGGTACTGGTACAGAGTCAATGTGGAGGCTACATACAGGGGGTACTGGTACAGAGTCAATGTGGAGGCTACATACAGGGGGTACCGGTACAGAGTCAATGTGGAGGCTACATACAGGGGGTACCGGTACAGAGTCAATGTGGAGGCTATATACAGGGGGTACCGGTACAGAGTCAATGTGGAGGCTACATACAGGAGGTACTGGTACAGAGTCAATGTGCGGGAGCACCGGTTAGTCGAGGTAATTGAGGTAATATGTACATGTAGGTAGAGTTAAAGTGACTATGCATAGATAATAACAGAGTAGCAGCAGCGTAGAAGAGGAGGCAATGCAAATAGCCTGGGTAGCCATTTGGTTAGCTGTTCCAAGAAGCTGTTGGTCCAAGAGGCTTCTGAGACTTTGCGCTTCGGTAAAGCTTGCCATGTGGTAGCAGAGAGAACAGTCTATGACTAAGACTTTCACAATTTTTAGGGCCTTCCTCTGACACCGCCAGGTATAGAGGTCCTGGATGACAAGAAGCTTGGCCCCTGTGATGTACTGGGCCGTACACACTACCCTCTGTAGTGCCTTGCGGTCGGAGGCCGAGCAGTTGCAATATCAGGCAGTGATGCAACCCATCAGGATTTCTTATAAGCTTCCGGGTCAGAGTCCTGCTCCTTGAAAGCTGCAGCTCTAACCTTTAGCTCAGAGCGAATGTTGCCTGTAATCAATGGCTTCTGGTTGGGGGATGTACGTTCAGTAACTGCGGGAATGACGTCATCGATGCACTTCTTGGGCATAGTGGGAGGTGGCCTGGCGGGTAGGTGCGTTGGGCCATTAACCGAAAGGTTGCTGGATCGAATCCCCGAGCTGACAAGATAAAAAATCTGTCATTCTTTCCCTGAACAACGCAGTTAATCCACTGTTCGTCCAGGCGTGGATGTCGATTATGGCAGCCCCCCGCACCTCTCTGATTCAGAGGTTGGGTTCATTTCAGAAGACACATTTCAGTTGAATGCATTCAGTTGTACAACTGGCTAGGTATTTCATCTTTCCCTTTCCATATTGATGAAATCAGTGACTGATGTGGTGTACTCCTCACTGCCATCGGAATAATCCCGGGACATAATCCAGTCTGTGCAAAACAGTCCTGTAGTTTAGCATCTGCTTCATCTGACCACTTTTTTTATTGACCGAGTCACTGGTGCTTCCTGCTTTATGTTTGCTTGTAAGCAGGAATCAGGAGGATAGAATTATGGTCAGATTTGCCAAATGGAGGGCGAGCTTTGTACGCGTCTCTGTGTGGTGTAAAGGTGGTCCAGAGGTTTTTCCCCCCTCTGGTTGCACATTTAACATGCTGATAGAAATGAGGCAAAACAGATTTAAGTTTCCCTGCATTTAAAGTCCCCGGCCACTAGGAGCGCCACCTCTGGATGAGCGTTTTACTGTTTGCTTATGGGGGTATACAGCTCATTGAGTGCGGTCTTAGTGCATCGGTCTGTGGTGGTATGTAGACAGCTTCAAAAAATACAGACGAAAACTCTAGGTAGTTACTGTGGTCTACAGCTCATCATGAGATCCTCTACGTCAGGAGAGCAAAACCTCTTCCTTAGACATCACCAGCTGTTGTTTACAAATATACATAGACCTCCGCCCCGTGTCTTACCAGAGGCCGGTGGTCTATCCTGCCTATAGAGTGTATAACCCGCCAGCTGTATGTTATTAATGTCGTTGTTCAGCCACGACTGTGAAACATAAGGTATTACAGTTTTTAATGTCCCGTTTGTAGGATATACGTGCTTTCAGTTCATCCCATTTATTTTCCAACGATTGAACATTGCCATCCGTACTGTTAGCCAAAGGCAGATTAGCCTCTCGCCACCTGATCCTCACAAGGCAATCTCTTTCCGGGAAATCTCTGTTTCTCCAGCGAATGACAGGGATGAGGGTCCGTTTGGGTGTTTGGAGTATATCATTCCCATCCAACTCATTCAAGAGAAATTATTTGTCCAATTCGAGGTGAGTAATCGCTGTTCTGATGTCCAGAAGCTATTTTCGGTCATAAGAGACAGTAACAGCAACATTATGCACAAAATAAGTTAAAAACAATGAGAAAAAACAAAACAAAATAGCACGGTTGGTTAAGAGCCAATAAAAGACGGCTGCCATCCTCTACAAGCCATATAGAGAGCGGCCACACAGCCGTTCCTCGGGCCATACAGCCGCTCCCTGGCCACACGGCCGCTCCCTGGCCACACGGCCGCTCCCTGGCCACACGGCCGCTCCCTGGCCACACGGCCGCTCCCTGGCCACACGGCCGCTCCTTGGCCAAACAGCCGCTCGCTAACCTAACTGCTGCTCAAATAGAGAGTTCCTGAGAGTCTGCCTGTTTAGAAGCAAGAGGAGGAGGGGAGAGGATGAGGAGAAGGAGGAGCAGAAGGAGGAGGAAGAGGAGCAGGCAGAGGAGAAGAAGAGGAGCAGGCAGAGGAGAAGAAGAGGAGCAGGAGGAGAAGAGGAGCAGGCAGAGGAGAAGAGGAGTGTTACCGATGTCCCAGTGTTCATAGCAGACAGTAACTTCTGTCTCCACCTGTCTTTCCCTGCCGCCACGTCCTCCTCCCGCTGCACAGGCTGCAACACAGAGCATGGCTGAACACAGGACAAAAACAGCCAACACACACGCCTTCCCACCCTCCAACCATATCCCTCCAGCCAACAGTGGTTAGGAACATGGTATGATGGTAACATCCCAGTATGTTGAATCAGCACAATGTGTTGTTGTGAAGACATTGGGCTGCTCCAACAGGCCTGGAGAGAGACAGCGGCTCTGCATGGGGCAGCTCCAACAGGCCTGGAGAGACAGACAGCAGCTCTGTATGGGGCTGCTTCTACTGTAGCACCCCACCCCCCCCATCTCTATCTCAACCCAGTCCCCCTGGGCTTTCTATACCGTAGCACCCCCTCCTTATCTCAACTCAGTCCCCCTGGGCTGTCTATACCGTAACACCCCCCCCATCTCTACTCAGTCCCCCTGGGCTGTCTATACCGTAGCACCCCCCCCATCTCTACTCAGTCCCGCTGGGCTTTCTATACAGTAGCAACCCCCCATCTATACTCAGTCCCCCTGGGCTGTCTATACCATAGCAACCCCCCATCTCTACTCAGTCCCCCTGGGCTTTCTATACCGTAGCACCCCCCCCTTATCTCAACCCAGTCCCCCTGGGCTGTCTATACCGTAGCACCACCCATCTCTACTCAGTCCCCCTGGGCTGTCTATACAGTAGCACCACAGTCCCCCTGGGCTGTCTATACCGTAACACCACCCCCCCCCCCATCTCTACTCAGTCCCCCTGGGCTTTCTATACCGTAACACCCCCCCATCTCTACTCAGTCCCCCTGGGCTGTCTATACCGTAGCACCACCCATCTCTACTCAGTCCCCCTGGGCTGTCTATACAGTAGCACCACAGTCCCCCTGGGCTGTCTATACCGTAACACCACCCCCCCCATCTCTACTCAGTCCCTCTGGGCTGTCTATACCGTAACACCACCCCCCCCCCCCATCTCTACTCAGTCCCCCTGGGCTGTCTATACCGTAGCACCCCCCCCCCCCCATCTCTACTCAGTCCCCCTGGGCTTTCTATACCGTAACACCCCCCCATCTCTACTCAGTCCCCCTGGGCTGTCTATACCGTAGCACCACCCATCTCTACTCAGTCCCCCTGGGCTGTCTATACAGTAGCACCACAGTCCCCCTGGGCTGTCTATACCGTAACACCACCCCCCCCCCCCCATCTCTACTCAGTCCCCCTGGGCTGTCTATACCGTAGCACCACCCATCTCTACTCAGTCCCCCTGGGCTGTCTATACAGTAGCACCACAGTCCCCCTGGGCTGTCTATACAGTAGCACCACAGTCCCCCTGGGCTGTCTATACAGTAGCACCACAATCCCCCTGGGCAGTCTATACAGTAGCACCACAATCCCCCTGGGCAGTCTATACAGTAGCACCACAATCCCCCTGGGCTGTCTATACAGTAGCACCACAGTCCCCCTGGGCTGTCTATACAGTAGCACCACAGTCCCCCTGGGCTGTCTATACAGTAGCACCACAGTCCCCCTGTGCTGTCTATACAGTAGCACCACAGTCCCCCTGGGCTGTCTATACAGTAGCACCACCCATCTCTACTCAGTCCCCCTGGGCTGTCTATACAGTAGCACCCCCATCTCTACTCTCTACCCATCTATACCGGTAGAAAGTTGGTGTTTGTACATTAGCAACAGTCTTTCTATACAGTAGCACCCCCATCTCTACCCCCATCTCTACTTTCTACCCATCTCTACCGGTAGAAAGCTGGTGTTTGTACATTAGCAACAGTCTTTCTATACAGTAGCACCCCCATCTCTACCCCCATCTCTACTTTTCTACCCATCTCTACCGGTAGAAAGCTGGTGTTTGTACATTAGCAACAGTCTTTCTATACCGTAGCACCCCCATCTCTACCCCCATCTCTACTCAGTCCCCCTGGGCTGTCTATACAGTAGCACCACAGTCCCCCTGGGCTGTCTATACAGTAGCACCACAGTCCCCCTGGGCTGTCTATACAGTAGCACCATCCATCTCTACTCAGTCCCCCTGGGCTGTCTATACAGTAGCACCACCCATCTCTACTCAGTCCCCCTGGGCTGTCTATACAGTAGCACCACCCATCTCTACTCAGTCCCCCTGGGCTGTCTATACAGTAGCACCACAGTCCCCCTGGGCTGTCTATACAGTAGCACCACAGTCCCCCTGTGCTGTCTATACAGTAGCACCACAGTCCCCCTGTGCTGTCTATACAGTAGCACCACAGTCCCCCTGTGCTGTCTATACAGTAGCACCACCCATCTCTACTCAGTCCCCCTGGGCTGTCTATACAGTAGCACCACAGTCCCCCTGGGCTGTCTATACAGTAGCACCACCCATCTCTACTCAGTCCCCCTGGGCTGTCTATACAGTAGAACCACAGTCCCCCTGGGCTGTCTATACAGTAGCACCACCCATCTCTACTCAGTCCCCCTGGGCTGCCTATACCGTAGCACCACCCATCTCTACTCAGTCCCCCTGGGCTGTCTATACAGTAGCACCACAGTCCCCATGGGCTGTCTATACAGTAGCACCACCCATTTCTACTCAGTCCCCCTGGGCTGTCTATACAGTAGCACCAACCATCTCTACTCAGTCCCCTGGGCTTTCTATTCCGTAGCAACCCCCCATCTCTACTCAGTCCCCCTGGGCTGTCTATACCGTAGCACCCCCCATCTCTACTCAGTCCCCCTGGGCTGTCTAAACAGTAGCTCCACCCATCTCTACACAGTCCCCCTGTGCTGTCTATACAGTAGCACCACAGTCCCCCTGTGCTGTCTATACAGTAGCACCACAGTCCCCCTGTGCTGTCTATACAGTAGCACCACAGTCCCCCTGTGCTGTCTATACAGTAGCACCACCCATCTCTACTCAGCCCCCTGGGCTGTCTATACAGTAGCACCACAGTCCCACTGGGCTGTCTATACAGTAGCACCACCCATCTCTACTCAGTCCCCCTGGGCTGTCTATACAGTAGAACCACAGTCCCCCTGGGCTGTCTATACAGTAGCACCACCCATCTCAACTCAGTCCCCCTGGGCTGCCTATACCGTAGCACCACCCATCTCTACTCAGTCCCCCTGGGCTGTCTATACAGTAGCACCACCCATCTCTACTCAGTCCCCCTGGGCTGTCTATACAGTAGCACCACAGTCCCCATGGGCTGTCTATACAGTAGCACCACCCATCTCTACTCAGTCCCCCTGGGCTGTCTATACAGTAGCACCAACCATCTCTACTCAGTCCCCTGGGCTTTCTATTCCGTAGCAACCCCCCATCTCTACTCAGTCCCCCTGGGCTCTCTATACCGTAGCACCCCCCCCCCCCCCCATCTCTACTCAGTCCCCCTGGGCTGTCTAAACAGTAGCTCCACCCATCTCTACTCAGTCCCCCTGGGCTGTCTATACAGTAGCACCCCCATCTCTACCCCCATCTCTACTCTCTACCTGTAGAAAGCTGGTGTTTGTACATTAGCAACAGTCTTTCTATACAGTAGCACCCCCATCTCTACCCCCATCTCTACTCTCTACCCATCTCTACCGGTAGAAAGCTGGTGTTTGTACATTAGCAACAGTCTTTCTATACCGTAGCACCCCCATCTCTACCCCCATCTCTACTCAGTCCCCCTGGGCTGTCTATACAGTAGCACCACAGTCCCCCTGGGCTGTCTATACAGTAGCACCATCCATCTCTACTCAGTCCCCCTGGGCTGTCTATACAGTAGCACCACAGTCCCCCTGGGCTGTCTATACAGTAGCACCACAGTCCCCCTGGGCTGTCTATACAGTAGCACCACAGTCCCCCTGGGCTGTCTATACAGTAGCACCACAGTCCCCCTGTGCTGTCTATACAGTAGCACCACAGTCCCCCTGTGCTGTCTATACAGTAGCACCACAGTCCCCCTGTGCTGTCTATACAGTAGCACCACAGTCCCCCTGGGCTGTCTATACAGTAGCACCACAGTCCCCCTGGGCTGTCTATACAGTAGCACCACCCATCTCTACTCAGTCCCCCTGGGCTGTCTATACAGTAGAACCACAGTCCCCCTGGGCTGTCTATACAGTAGCACCACCCATCTCTACTCAGTCCCCCTGGGCTGCCTATACCGTAGCACCACCCATCTCTACTCAGTCCCCCTGGGCTGTCTATACAGTAGCACCACCCATCTCTACTCAGTCCCCCTGGGCTGTCTATACAGTAGCACCACAGTCCCCATGGGCTGTCTATACAGTAGCACCACCCATCTCTACTCAGTCCCCCTGGGCTGTCTATACAGTAGCACCAACCATCTCTACTCAGTCCCCTGGGCTTTCTATACCGTAGCAACCCCCCATCTCTACTCAGTCCCCCTGGGCTGTCTATACCGTAGCACCCCCCCGCCCCCCCCCCCCCCATCTCTACTCAGTCCCCCTGGGCTGTCTATACAGTAGCACCCCCATCTCTACCCCCATCTCTACTCTCTACCTGTAGAAAGCTGGTGTTTGTACATTAGCTACAGTCTTTCTATACAGTAGCACCCCCATCTCTACCCATCTTTACCGGTAGAAAGCTGGTGTTTGTACATTAGCAACAGTCTTTCTATACCGTAGCACCCCCATCTCTACTCTCTACCCATCTCTACCGGTAGAAAGCTGGTGTTTGTACATTAGCAACAGTCTTTCTATACCGTAGCACCCCCCATCTCTACCCCCATCTCTACTCAGTCCCCCTGGGCTGTCTATACAGTAGCACCACAGTCCCCCTGGGCTGTCTATACAGTAGCACCACAGTCCCCCTGGGCTGTCTATACAGTAGCACCACCCATCTCTACTCAGTCCCCCTGGGCTGTCTATACAGTAGCACCACCCATCTCTACTCAGTCCCCCCTGGGCTGTCTATACAGTAGCACCACCCATCTCTACTCAGTCCCCCTGGGCTGTCTATACAGTAGCACCACAGTCCCCCTGTGCTGTCTATACAGTAGCACCACAGTCCCCCTGTGCTGTCTATACAGTAGCACCACAGTCCCCCTGTGCTGTCTATACAGTAGCACCACAGTCCCCCTGTGCTGTCTATACAGTAGCACCACCCATCTCTACTCAGTCCCCCTGGGCTGTCTATACAGTAGCACCACCCATCTCTACTCAGTCCCCCTGGGCTGTCTATACAGTAGCACCACAGTCCCCCTGGGCTGTCTATACAGTAGCACCACCCATCTCTACTCAGTCCCCCTGGGCAGTCTATACAGTAGAACCACAGTCCCCCTGGGCAGTCTATACAGTAGCACCACAGTCCCCCTGGGCTGTCTATACAGTAGCACCACCCATCTCTACTCAGTCCCCCTGGGCTGTCTATACAGTAGCACCACGTCCCCCTGGGCTGTCTATACAGTAGCACCACATTCCCCCTGTGCTGTCTATACAGTAGCACCACAGTCCCCCTGTGCTGTCTATACAGTAGCACCACAGTCCCCCTGTGCTGTCTATACAGTAGCACCACCCATCTCTACTCAGTCCCCCTGGGCTGTCTATACAGTAGCACCACAGTCCCCCTGGGCTGTCTATACAGTAGCACCACAGTCCCCCTGGGCTGTCTATACAGTAGCACCACCCATCTCTACTCAGTCCCCCTGGGCTGTCTATACCGTAGCACCCCCATCTCTACTCAGTCCCCCTGGGCTTTCTATACCGTAGCACCACCCCCCATCTCTACTCAGTCCCTCTGGGCTGTCTATACCGTACCACCACCACCCCCCCCCCATCTCTACTCAGTCCCCCTGGGCTGTCTATACAGTAGCACCACCCATCTCTACTCAGTCCCCCTGGGCTGTCTATACCGTAGCACCACAGTCCCCCTGGGCTGTCTATACAGTAGCACCACAGTCCCCCTGGGCTGTCCATACAGTAGCACCACCCATCTCTACTCAGTCCCCCTGGGCTGTCTATACAGTAGCACCACAGTCCCCCTGGGCTGTCTATACAGTAGCACCACAGTCCCCCTGGGCTGTCTATACAGTAGCACCACAGTCCCCCTGGGCTGTCTATACAGTAGCACCACAATCCCCCTGGGCTGTCTATACATTAGCACCACAGTCCCCCTGGGCTGTCTATACAGTAGCACCACAATCCCCCTGGGCTGTCTATACAGTAGCACCACAGTCCCCCTGGGCTGTCTATACAGTAGCACCACAGTCCCCCTGTGCTGTCTATACAGTAGCACCACCCATCTCTACTCAGTCCCCCTGGGCTGTCTATACAGTAGCACCACAATCCCCCTGGGCTGTCTATACCGTAGCACCACAGTCCCCCTGTGCTGTCTATACAGTAGCACCACCCATCTCTACTCAGTCCCCCTGGGCTGTCTATACAGTAGCACCACAGTCCCCCTGTGCTGTCTATACAGTAGCACCACAGTCCCCCTGTGCTGTCTATACAGTAGCACCACAGTCCCCCTGGGCTGTCTATACAGTAGCACCACAGTCCCCCTGGGCTGTCTATACAGTAGCACCACCCATCTCTACTCAGTCCCCCTGGGCTGTCTATACAGTAGCACCCCCATCTCTACTCTCTAACCATTTCTACCGGTAGAAAGCTGGTGTTTGTACATTAGCAACAGTCTTTCTATACAGTAGCACCCCCATCTCTACTCTCTACCCATCTCTACCGGTAGAAAGCTGGTGTTTGTACATTAGCAACAGTCTTTCTATACCGTAGCACCCCCATCTCTACCCCCCATCTCTACTCAGTCCCCCTGGGCTGTCTATACAGTAGCACCACAGTCCCCCTGGGCTGTCTATACAGTAGCACCACAGTCCTCCTGGGCTGTCTATACAGTAGCACCATCCATCTCTACTCAGTCCCCCTGGGCTGTCTATACAGTAGCACCACCCATCTCTACTCAGTCCCCCTGGGCTGTCTATACAGTAGCACCACAGTCCCCCTGGGCTGTCTATACAGTAGCACCACAGTCCCCCTGTGCTGTCTATACAGTAGCACCACAGTCCCCCTGTGCTGTCTATACAGTAGCACCACAGTCCCCCTGTGCTGTCTATACAGAAGCACCACAGTCCCCCTGTGCTGTCTATACAGTAGCACCACAGTCCCCCTGTGCTGTCTATACAGTAGCACCACAGTCCCCCTGTGCTGTCTATACAGTAGCACCACCCATCTCTACTCAGTCCCCCTGGGCTGTCTATACAGTAGCACCACAGTCCCCCTGGGCTGTCTATACAGTAGCACCACCCATCTCTACTCAGTCCCCCTGGGCTGTCTATACAGTAGAACCACAGTCCCCCTGGGCTGTCTATACAGTAGCACCACAGTCCCCCTGGGCTGTCTATACAGTAGCACCACCCATCTCTACTCAGTCCCCCTGGGCTGTCTATACAGTAGCACCACGTCCCCCTGGGCTGTCTATACAGTAGCACCACAGTCCCCCTGTGCTGTCTATACAGTAGCACCACAGTCCCCCTGTGCTGTCTATACAGTAGCACCACAATCCCCCTGGGCTGTCTATACAGTAGCACCACAGTCCCCCTGGGCTGTCTATACAGTAGCACCACCCATCTCTACTCAGTCCCCCTGGGCTGTCTATACAGTAGCACCACCCATCTCTACTCAGTCCCCCTGGGCTGTCTATACAGTAGCACCACGTCCCCCTGGGCTGTCTATACAGTAGCACCACAGTCCCCCTGGGCTGTCTATACAGTAGCACCACAGTCCCCCTGGGCTGTCTATACAGTAGCACCACAGTCCCCCTGTGCTGTCTATACAGTAGCACCACAGTCCCCCTGTGCTGTCTATACAGTAGCACCACCCATCTCTACTCAGTACCCCTGGGCTGTCTATACAGTAGCACCACCCATCTCTACTCAGTCCCCCTGGGCTGTCTATACAGTAGCACCACAGTCCCCCTGGGCTGTCTATACAGTAGCACCACAGTCCCCCTGGGCTGTCTATACAGTAGCACCACAGTCCCCCTGTGCTGTCTATACAGTAGCACCACCCATCTCTACTCAGTCCCCCTGGGCTGTCTATACCGTAGCACCCCCATCTCTACTCAGTCCCCCCTGGGCTGTCTATACAGTAGCACCACAGTCCCCCTGGGCTGTCTATACAGTAGCACCACCCATCTCTACTCAGTCCCCCTGGGCTGTCTATACAGTAGAACCACAGTCCCCCTGGGCTGTCTATACAGTAGCACCACCCATCTCTACTCAGTCCCCCTGGGCTGCCTATACCGTAGCACCACCCATCTCTACTCAGTCCCCCTGGGCTGTCTATACAGTAGCACCACCCATCTCTACTCAGTCCCCCTGGGCTGTCTATACAGTAGCACCACAGTCCCCATGGGCTGTCTATACAGTAGCACCACCCATCTCTACTCAGTCCCCCTGGGCTGTCTATACAGTAGCACCAACCATCTCTACTCAGTCCCCTGGGCTTTCTATACCGTAGCAACCCCCCATCTCTACTCAGTCCCCCTGGGCTGTCTATACCGTAGCACCCCCCCCCCCCCCATCTCTACTCAGTCCCCCTGGGCTGTCTATACAGTAGCACCCCCATCTCTACTCTCTACCTGTAGAAAGCTGGTGTTTGTACATTAGCTACAGTCTTTCTATACAGTAGCACCCCCATCTCCACCCATCTTTACCGGTAGAAAGCTGGTGTTTGTACATTAGCAACAGTCTTTCTATACAGTAGCACCCCCATCTCTACCCCCATCTCTACTCTCTACCCATCTCTACCGGTAGAAAGCTGGTGTTTGTACATTAGCAACAGTCTTTCTATACCGTAGCACCCCCATCTCTACCCCCATCTCTACTCAGTCCCCCTGGGCTGTCTATACAGTAGCACCACAGTCCCCCTGGGCTGTCTATACAGTAGCACCACAGTCCTCCTGGGCTGTCTATACAGTAGCACCATCCATCTCTACTCAGTCCCCCTGGGCTGTCTATACAGTAGCACCACCCATCTCTACTCAGTCCCCCTGGGCTGTCTATACAGTAGCACCACAGTCCCCCTGGGCTGTCTATACAGTAGCACCACAGTCCCCCTGTGCTGTCTATACAGTAGCACCACAGTCCCCCTGTGCTGTCTATACAGTAGCACCACAGTCCCCCTGTGCTGTCTATACAGAAGCACCACAGTCCCCCTGTGCTGTCTATACAGTAGCACCACAGTCCCCCTGTGCTGTCTATACAGTAGCACCACAGTCCCCCTGTGCTGTCTATACAGTAGCACCACCCATCTCTACTCAGTCCCCCTGGGCTGTCTATACAGTAGCACCACAGTCCCCCTGGGCTGTCTATACAGTAGCACCACCCATCTCTACTCAGTCCCCCTGGGCTGTCTATACAGTAGAACCACAGTCCCCCTGGGCTGTCTATACAGTAGCACCACAGTCCCCCTGGGCTGTCTATACAGTAGCACCACCCATCTCTACTCAGTCCCCCTGGGCTGTCTATACAGTAGCACCACGTCCCCCTGGGCTGTCTATACAGTAGCACCACAGTCCCCCTGTGCTGTCTATACAGTAGCACCACAGTCCCCCTGTGCTGTCTATACAGTAGCACCACAATCCCCCTGGGCTGTCTATACAGTAGCACCACAGTCCCCCTGGGCTGTCTATACAGTAGCACCACCCATCTCTACTCAGTCCCCCTGGGCTGTCTATACAGTAGCACCACCCATCTCTACTCAGTCCCCCTGGGCTGTCTATACAGTAGCACCACGTCCCCCTGGGCTGTCTATACAGTAGCACCACAGTCCCCCTGGGCTGTCTATACAGTAGCACCACAGTCCCCCTGGGCTGTCTATACAGTAGCACCACAGTCCCCCTGTGCTGTCTATACAGTAGCACCACAGTCCCCCTGTGCTGTCTATACAGTAGCACCACCCATCTCTACTCAGTACCCCTGGGCTGTCTATACAGTAGCACCACCCATCTCTACTCAGTCCCCCTGGGCTGTCTATACAGTAGCACCACAGTCCCCCTGGGCTGTCTATACAGTAGCACCACAGTCCCCCTGGGCTGTCTATACAGTAGCACCACAGTCCCCCTGTGCTGTCTATACAGTAGCACCACCCATCTCTACTCAGTCCCCCTGGGCTGTCTATACCGTAGCACCCCCATCTCTACTCAGTCCCCCTGGGCTGTCTATACAGTAGCACCACAGTCCCCCTGGGCTGTCTATACAGTAGCACCACCCATCTCTACTCAGTCCCCCTGGGCTGTCTATACAGTAGAACCACAGTCCCCCTGGGCTGTCTATACAGTAGCACCACCCATCTCTACTCAGTCCCCCTGGGCTGCCTATACCGTAGCACCACCCATCTCTACTCAGTCCCCCTGGGCTGTCTATACAGTAGCACCACCCATCTCTACTCAGTCCCCCTGGGCTGTCTATACAGTAGCACCACAGTCCCCATGGGCTGTCTATACAGTAGCACCACCCATCTCTACTCAGTCCCCCTGGGCTGTCTATACAGTAGCACCAACCATCTCTACTCAGTCCCCTGGGCTTTCTATACCGTAGCAACCCCCCATCTCTACTCAGTCCCCCTGGGCTGTCTATACCGTAGCACCCCCCCCCCCCCCATCTCTACTCAGTCCCCCTGGGCTGTCTATACAGTAGCACCCCCATCTCTACTCTCTACCTGTAGAAAGCTGGTGTTTGTACATTAGCTACAGTCTTTCTATACAGTAGCACCCCCATCTCCACCCATCTTTACCGGTAGAAAGCTGGTGTTTGTACATTAGCAACAGTCTTTCTATACAGTAGCACCCCCATCTCTACCCCCATCTCTACTCTCTACCCATCTCTACCGGTAGAAAGCTGGTGTTTGTACATTAGCAACAGTCTTTCTATACCGTAGCACCCCCATCTCTACCCCCATCTCTACTCAGTCCCCCTGGGCTGTCTATACAGTAGCACCACCCATCTCTACTCAGTCCCCCTGGGCTGTCTATACAGTAGCACCACAGTCCCCCTGGGCTGTCTATACAGTAGCACCACAGTCCCCCTGTGCTGTCTATACAGTAGCACCACAGTCCCCCTGTGCTGTCTATACAGTAGCACCACAGTCCCCCTGTGCTGTCTATACAGTAGCACCACCCATCTCTACTCAGTCCCCCTGGGCTGTCTATACAGTAGCACCACCCATCTCTACTCAGTCCCCCTGGGCTGTCTATACAGTAGCACCACAGTCCCCCTGGGCTGTCTATACAGTAGCACCACCCATCTCTACTCAGTCCCCCTGGGCTGTCTATACAGTAGCACCACCCATCTCTACTCAGTCCCCCTGGGCTGTCTATACAGTAGCACCACAGTCCCCCTGGGCAGTCTATACAGTAGCACCACAGTCCCCCTGGGCTGTCTATACAGTAGCACCACCCATCTCTACTCAGTCCCCCTGGGCTGTCTATACAGTAGCACCACAGTCCCCCTGGGCTGTCTATACAGTAGCACCACAGTCCCCCTGGGCTGTCTATACAGTAGCACCACAGTCCCCCTGTGCTGTCTATACAGTAGCACCACCCATCTCTACTCAGTACCCCTGGGCTGTCTATACAGTAGCACCACCCATCTCTACTCAGTCCCCCTGGGCTGTCTATACCGTAGCACCCCCATCTCTACTCAGTCCCCCTGGGCTTTCTATACCGTAGCACCACCCCCCATCTCTACTCAGTCCCTCTGGGCTGTCTATACCGTACCACCACCACCCCCCCCCCCCATCTCTACTCAGTCCCCCTGGGCTGTCTATACAGTAGCACCACCCATCTCTACTCAGTCCCCCTGGGCTGTCTATACCGTAGCACCACAGTCCCCCTGGGCTGTCTATACAGTAGCACCACAGTCCCCCTGGGCTGTCCATACAGTAGCACCACCCATCTCTACTCAGTCCCCCTGGGCTGTCTATACAGTAGCACCACAGTCCCCCTGGGCTGTCTATACAGTAGCACCACAGTCCCCCTGGGCTGTCTATACAGTAGCACCACAGTCCCCCTGGGCTGTCTATACAGTAGCACCACAATCCCCCTGGGCTGTCTATACAGTAGCACCACAATCCCCCTGGGCTGTCTATACATTAGCACCACAGTCCCCCTGGGCTGTCTATACAGTAGCACCACAGTCCCCCTGGGCTGTCTATACAGTAGCACCACAGTCCCCCTGTGCTGTCTATACAGTAGCACCACCCATCTCTACTCAGGCCCCCTGGGCTGTCTATACAGTAGCACCACAATCCCCCTGGGCTGTCTATACCGTAGCACCACAGTCCCCCTGTGCTGTCTATACAGTACCACCACCCATCTCTACTCAGTCCCCCTGGGCTGTCTATACAGTAGCACCACAGTCCCCCTGGGCTGTCTATACAGTAGCACCACAGTCCCCCTGGGCTGTCTATACAGTAGCACCACCCATCTCTACTCAGTCCCCCTGGGCTGTCTATACAGTAGCACCACAGTCCCCCTGGGCTGTCTATACAGTAGCACCCCCATCTCTACTCTCTAACCATTTCTACCGGTAGAAAGCTGGTGTTTGTACATTAGCAACAGTCTTTCTATACAGTAGCACCCCCATCTCTACTCTCTACCCATCTCTACCGGTAGAAAGCTGGTGTTTGTACATTAGCAACAGTCTTTCTATACAGTAGCACCCCCATCTCTACCCCCATCTCTACCGGTAGAAAGCTGGTGTTTGTACATTAGCAACAGTCTTTCTATACCGTAGCACCCCCATCTCTACCCCCATCTCTACTCAGTCCCCCTGGGCTGTCTATACAGTAGCACCAACCATCTCTACTCAGTCCCCTGGGCTTTCTATACAGTAGCACCCCCATCTCTACTCTCTAACCATTTCTACCGGTAGAAAGCTGGTGTTTGTACATTAGCAACAGTCTTTCTATACAGTAGCACCCCCATCTCTACTCTCTAACCATTTCTACCGGTAGAAAGCTGGTGTTTGTACATTAGCAACAGTCTTTCTATACAGTAGCACCCCCCATCTCTACTCAGTCCCCTGGGCTTTCTATACAGTAGCACCCCCATCTCTACTCTCTAACCATTTCTACCGGTAGAAAGCTGGTGTTTGTACATTAGCAACAGTCTTTCTATACAGTAGCACCCCCATCTCTACTCTCTACCCATCTCTACCGGTAGAAAGCTGGTGTTTGTACATTAGCAACAGTCTTTCTATACAGTAGCACCACCCATCTCTACTCAGTCCCCCTGGGCTGTCTATACAGTAGCACCACAGTCCCCCTGGGCTGTCTATACAGTAGCACCACAGTCCCCCTGTGCTGTCTATACAGTAGCACCACAGTCCCCCTGTGCTGTCTATACAGTAGCACCACAGTCCCCCTGTGCTGTCTATACAGTAGCACCACAGTCCCCCTGTGCTGTCTATACAGTAGCACCACAGTCCCCCTGTGCTGTCTATACAGTAGCACCACAGTCCCCCTGTGCTGTCTATACAGAAAGCACCACCCATCTCTACTCAGTCCCCCTGGGCTGTCTATACAGTAGCACCACAGTCCCCCTGGGCTGTCTATACAGTAGCACCACCCATCTCTACTCAGTCCCCCTGGGCTGTCTATACAGTAGAACCACAGTCCCCCTGGGCTGTCTATACAGTAGCACCACCCATCTCTACTCAGTCCCCCTGGGCTGCCTATACCGTAGCACCACCCATCTCTACTCAGTCCCACTGGGCTGTCTATACAGTAGCACCACCCATCTCTACTCAGTCCCCCTGGGCTGTCTATACAGTAGCACCACAGTCCCCATGGGCTGTCTATACAGTAGCACCACCCATCTCTACTCAGTCCCCCTGGGCTGTCTATACAGTAGCACCAACCATCTCTACTCAGTCCCCTGGGCTTTCTATACAGTAGCACCCCCATCTCTACTCTCTAACCATTTCTACCGGTAGAAAGCTGGTGTTTGTACATTAGCAACAGTCTTTCTATACAGTAGCACCCCCATCTCTACTCTCTAACCATTTCTACCGGTAGAAAGCTGGTGTTTGTACATTAGCAACAGTCTTTCTATACAGTAGCACCCCCATCTCTACCCCCATCTCTACCGGTAGAAAGCTGGTGTTTGTACATTAGCAACAGTCTTTCTATACCGTAGCACCCCCATCTCTACCCCCATCTCTACTCAGTCCCCCTGGGCTGTCTATACAGTAGCACCACAGTCCCCCTGGGCTGTCTATACAGTAGCACCACAGTCCCCCTGGGCTGTCTATACAGTAGCACCCCCATCTCTACTCAGTCCCCCTGGGCTGTCTATACAGTAGCACCACCCATCTCTACTCAGTCCCCCTGGGCTGTCTATACAGTAGCACCACCCATCTCTACTCAGTCCCCCTGGGCTGTCTATACAGTAGCACCACAGTCAACCTGGGCTGTCTATACAGTAGCACCACCCATCTCTACTCAGTCCGCCTGGGCTGTCTATACCGTAGCACCACCCATCTCTACTCAGTCCGCCTGGGCTGTCTATACCGTAGCACCACCCATCTCTACTCAGTCCCCCTGGGCTGTCTATACAGTAGCACCACAGTCCCCCTGTGCTGTCTATACAGTAGCACCACCCATCTCTACTCAGTCCGCCTGGGCTGTCTATACCGTAGCACCACCCATCTCTACTCAGTCCGCCTGGGCTGTCTATACCGTAGCACCACCCATCTCTACTCAGTCCCCCTGTCCTGTCTATACAGTAGCACCACAGTCCCCCTGTGCTGTCTATACAGTAGCACCACCCATCTCTACTCAGTCCCCCTGTGCTGTCTATACAGTAGCACCACAGTCCCCCTGTGCTGTCTATACAGTAGCACCACAGTCCCCCTGTGTTGTCTATACAGTAGCACCACAGTCCCCCTGGGCTGTCTATACAGTAGCACCACCCATCTCTACTCAGTCCCCCTGGGCTGTCTATACAGTAGCACCACAGTCCCCCTGGGCTGTCTATACAGTAGAACCACCCATCTCTACTCAGTCCCCCTGGGCTGTCTATACAGTAGCACCACAGTCCCCCTGGGCTGTCTATACAGTAGCACCACCCATCTCTACTCAGTCCCCCTGGGCTGCCTATACCGTAGCACCACCCATCTCTACTCAGTCCCCCTGGGCTGTCTATACAGTAGCACCACAGTCCCCCTGGGCTGTCTATACAGTAGCACCACCCATCTCTACTCAGTCCCCCTGGGCTGCCTATACCGTAGCACCACCCATCTCTACTCAGTCCCCCTGGGCTGTCTATACAGTAGCACCACCCATCTCTACTCAGTCCCCCTGGGCTGTCTATACAGTAGCACCACAGTCCCCCTGGGCTGTCTATACAGTAGAACCACCCATCTCTACTCAGTCCCCCTGGGCTGTCTATACAGTAGCACCACAGTCCCCCTGGGCTGTCTATACAGTAGCACCACCCATCTCTACTCAGTCCCCCTGGGCTGCCTATACCGTAGCACCACCCATCTCTACTCAGTCCCCCTGGGCTGTCTATACAGTAGCACCACCCATCTCTACTCAGTCCCCCTGGGCTGTCTATACAGTAGCACCACAGTCCCCCTGGGCTGTCTATACAGTAGCACCACCCATCTCTACTCAGTCCCCCTGGGCTGCCTATACCGTAGCACCACCCATCTCTACTCAGTCCCCCTGGGCTGTCTATACAGTAGCACCACCCATCTCTACTCAGTCCCCCTGGGCTGTCTATACAGTAGCACCACAGTCCCCCTGGGCTGTCTATACAGTAGCACCACCCATCTCTACTCAGTCCCCCTGGGCTCTCTCTACTCAGTCCCCCTGGGCTGTCTATACAGTAGCACCACCCATCTCTACTCAGTCCGCCTGGGCTGTCTATACCGTAGCACCACCCATCTCTACTCAGTCCCCCTGGGCTGTCTATACAGTAGCACCCCCATCTCTACTCAGTCCCCCTGGGCTGTCTATACAGTAGCACCACCCATCTCTACTCAGTCCCCCTGGGCTGTCTATACAGTAGCACCACAGTCCCCCTGGGCTGTCTATACAGTAGCACCACAGTCCCCCTGGGCTGTCTATACAGTAGCACCACAGTCCCCCTGGGCTGTCTATACAGTAGCACCACAGTCCCCCTGGGCTGTCTATACAGTAGCACCACAGTCCCCCTGGGCTGTCTATACAGTAGCACCACAGTCCCCCTGGGCTGTCTACCGGTAGAAAGCTGGTGTTTGTACATTAGCAACAGATCAAACACCAGTTGAGGGGTTTACATCCTGGGGGGAGTCAAATATATCCCCACCTCAATCTTCTTCTTCTTCTTCTTTTTCTCGTTCTTCTTCTCCTTGTTCCTCATCATCTGTCTCTTCTGGAGCAGGACGGTTTCATACTTGGGCCTCGGGTGGTCCTGGGGAGAACAGAGACCGGTTCATTTGTTCTGATGGTCAGTCAGTGATGAGGACCTGGACTGGTGTCAGTTGGAGTGGAGTATAGTAATCATTAAGGAGTGGAGTATAGTAACCTCACCATTAAGGAGTGGAGTGTGATGGGATGGGGTGTGATGGGGTGGGATGGGGTGTGATCAGGTGGGGTGTGGTGGGATGGGATGAGATGTGGTTGGGTGGGACGGGATGTGGTGTGGTGGAATGGGATGTGACGTGGTGGGATGAGGTGGGATGGGATGTGGTTCGTTGGGATGTGACGTGGTTGGTTGGGATGTGGTGGGATGGGATGTGACGTGGTGGGATGAGGTGGGATGGGATGTGGTTGGTTGGGATGTGACGTGGTTGGTGGTTGGTTGGGATGTGACGTGGTTGGTTGGGATGTGGTGGGATGGGATGTGACGTGGTGGGATGAGGTGGGATGGGATGTGGTTGGTTGGGATGTGACGTGGTTGGTTGGGATGTGACGTGGTTGGTTGGGATGTGGTGGGATGTGACGTGGTGGAATGTGGCGGGATGGAATGTGGTGGGATGGAATGTGGCGTGGCGGGATGGGATGGGGTGGGATGTGGCGGGATGGGGTGGGATGGGGCGTGGCGGGATGGGATGTGGCGGAATGGAATGTGGCGGGATGGGATGTGGTGGGATGGGATGTGGTGGGATGGGATGTGGTGGGATGTGGCGGGATGGGATGTGGTGGGATGGGATGTGGTGGGATGTGGCGGGATGGAATGTGGTGGGATGGCATGTGGTGGGATGTGGCGGGATGGAATGTGGTGGATGGCATGGGATGGGATGGGGTGGGATGGGGCGTGGCGGGATGGGATGTGGCGGAATGGAATGTGGCGGGATGGAATGTGGTGGGATGGGATGGGATGGGATGTGATGTGGTGGGATGGGATATGGTGGGATGGGATGGGATGGGATGTGGTGGGATGGAATGTGGTGGGATGGGATGTGGTGGGATGGGATGTGGCGGGATGGAATGTGGTGGGATGGCATGGGATGTGGTGGGATGGGATGGGGTGGGATGTGGTGGGATGGGATGTGATGTGGCGGGATGGGATGGGATGGGATGTGGCGTGGCGGGATGGGGTGGGATGGGGCGTGGCGTGGCGGGATGGGATGTGGCGGAATGGAATGTGGCGGGATGGCATGTGGTGGGATGTGGCGGGATGGAATGTGGTGGGATGGCATGGGATGGGATGGGGTGGGATGGGATGGGGCGTGGCGGGATGGGATGTGGCGGAATGGAATGTGGCGGGATGGAATGTGGTGGGATGGGATGGGATGTGGTGGGATGGGATGTGATGTGGTGGGATGGGATATGGTGGGATGGGATGGGATGGGATGTGGTGGGATGGAATGTGGTGGGATGGGATGGGATGTGGTGGGATGGAATGTGGTGGGATGGGATGGGATGTGGTGGGATGGGATGTGGCGGGATGGAATGTGGTGGGATGGGATGTGGCGGGATGGAATGTGGTGGGATGGCATGGGATGTGGTGGGATGGGATGGGGTGGGATGTGGTGGGATGGGATGTGATGTGGCGGGATGGGATGGGATGGGATGTGGCGTGGCGGGATGGGGTGGGATGGGGCGTGGCGTGGCGGGATGGGATGTGGCGGAATGGAATGTGGCGGGATGGGATGGGATGTGGTGGGATGTGGTGGGATGGGATGGGATGTGATGTGGTGGGATGGAATGGAATGTGGCGGGATGGAATGTGGTGGGATGGGATGGGATGTGGCGGGATGGAATGTGGTGGGATGGCATGGGATGTGGTGGGATGGGATGTGGTGGGATGGGATGTGGTGGGATGTGGCGGGATGGGATGTGGTGGGATGTGGCGGGATGGAATGTGGTGGGATGTGGCGGGATGGAATGTGGTGGGATGGCATGGAATGTGGTGGGATGGGATGGGATGTGGTGGGATGGGATGGAATGTGGCGGGATGGGATGGAATGTGGCGGGATGGAATGGAATGTGGCGGGATGGAATGGAATGTGGCGGGATGGAATGGAATGTGGCGGGATGGAATGTGGCGGGATGGGATGGAATGTGGCGGGATGGGATGGGATGAGGAGGGATGGAATGTGGCGGGATGGGATGGGATGTGGCGGGATGGGATGTGGCGGGATGGGATGTGGCGGGATGGAATGTGGTGGGATGGGATGGAATGTGGTGGGATGGAATGTGGTGGGATGGGATGTGGTGGGATGGGATGGGATGTGGCGGGATGTGATGGGATGGAATGTGGTGGGATGGGATGGGATGTGGTGGGATGGAATGGAATGTGGCGGGATGGAATGTGGTGGGATGGGATGGGATGTGGTGGGATGGGATGGGATGGGATGTGGCGGGATGGAATGTGGCGGGATGGGATGGGATGTGATTGGATGTGGCGGGATGGAATGTGGTGGGATGGGATGTGGCGGGATGGGATGGGATGTGGCGGGATGGAATGTGGTGGGGTGGGATGGGATGGGATGTGGCGGGATGGGATGGGATGTGGCGGGATGGGATGGGATGTGGCGGGATGGGATGGGGTGGGATGGAATGTGGCGTGGCGGGATGGGATGTGGCGTGGCGGGATGTGGCAGGGTGGGATGGGATGGAATGTGGTGTGGCGGGATGGGATGGGGTGGGATGTGGCATGGCGGGATGGGATGGGATGTGGCGGGATGGAATGTGGCGGGATGGGATGTGGCGGGATGGAATGGGGCGGGATGGGATGGGGCGGGATGGAATGTGGCGGGATGGGATGGGATGTGGTGGGATGGGATGGGATGTGGTGGGATGGGATGGGATGTGGTGGGATGGGATGGAATGTGGTGGGATGGAATGGAATGTGGCAGGATGGAATGTGGTGGGATGGGATGGGATGTGGTGGGATGGGATGGGATGTGGCGGGATGGAATGTGGTGGGATGGGATGGGATGTGGTGGGATGTGGTGGGATGGGATGGGATGTGATGTGGTGGGATGGAATGGAATGTGGCGGGATGGAATGTGGTGGGATGGGATGGGATGGGATGTGGCGGGATGGAATGTGGTGGGATGGCATGGGATGTGGTGGGATGGGATGTGGTGGGATGGGATGTGGTGGGATGTGGCGGGATGGAATGTGGTGGGATGTGGCGGGATGGAATGTGGTGGGATGG
Organism: Oncorhynchus kisutch; assembly: GCF_002021735.2. Lineage (NCBI taxonomy): Eukaryota > Metazoa > Chordata > Actinopteri > Salmoniformes > Salmonidae > Oncorhynchus > Oncorhynchus kisutch. Next base: position 207,554 of record NW_022265791.1, on the reverse strand, counting down.
CATGGAATGTGGTGGGATGGGATGGGATGTGGTGGGATGGAATGTGGCGGGATGGGATGGAATGTGGCGGGATGGAATGGAATGTGGCGGGATGGAATGGAATGTGGCGGGATGGAATGGAATGTGGTGGGATGGAATGGAATGTGGCGGGATGGAATGTGGCGGGATGGGATGTGGCGGGATGGGATGGGATGAGGAGGGATGGAATGTGACGGGATGGGATGTGGCGGGATGGGATGTGGCGGGATGGGATGTGGCGGGATGGAATGTGGTGGGATGGGATGGAATGTGGTGGGATGGAATGTGGTGGGATGGGATGTGGTGGGATGGGATGGGATGTGGCGGGATGTGATGGGATGGAATGTGGTGGGATGGGATGGGATGTGGTGGGATGGAATGGAATGTGGCGGGATGGAATGTGGTGGGATGGGATGGGATGTGGTGGGATGGGATGGGATGGGATGTGGCGGGATGGAATGTGGTGGGATGGGATGGGATGTGGTGGGATGGGATGGAATGTGGCGGGATGGGATGGGATGTGATTGGATGTGGCGGGATGGAATGTGGTGGGATGGGATGTGGCGGGATGGGATGGGATGTGGCGGGATGGAATGTGGTGGGGTGGGATGGGATGGGATGTGGCGGGATGGGATGGGATGTGGCGGGATGGGATGGGGTGGGATGGAATGTGGCGTGGCGGGATGGGATGTGGCGTGGCGGGATGTGGCAGGGTGGGATGGGATGGAATGTGGCGTGGCGGGATGGGATGGGGTGGGATGTGGCATGGCGGGATGGGATGGGATGTGGCGGGATGGAATGTGGCGGGATGGGATGTGGCGGGATGGAATGGGGCGGGATGGGATGGGGCGGGATGGGATGTGGCGGGATGGGATGGGATGTGGTGGGATGGGATGGGATTTGGTGGGATGGGATGGAATGTGGTGGGATGGGATGGGATGGGATGTGGTGGGATGGGATGGGATGTGGCGGGATGGAATGTGGTGGGATGGCATGGGATGTGGTGGGATGGGATGTGGTGGGATGAGATGTGGCGGGATGGAATGTGGCGGGATGGCATGGGATGTGGTGGGATGGGATGGGATATGGTGGGATGGGATGGGATGTGGCGGGATGGGATGTGACGGGATGGGATGTGGCGGGATGGGAAGGAATGTGGTGGGATGGGATGTGGTGGGATGGGATGGGATGGAATGTGGCGGGATGGAATGGAATGTGGCGGGATGGAATGGAATGTGGCGGGATGGAATGTGGCGGGATGGGATGGGATGTGGCGGGATGGAATGTGGTGGGATGGGATGGCATGGGATGTGGTGGGATGGGATGTGGTGGGATGGGATGAGATGTGGCGGGATGGAATGTGGTGGGATGGCATGGGATGTGATGGGATGGGATATGGTGGGATGGGATGTGGTGGGATGGGATGGGATGGGATGTGGTGGGATGGGATGTGGTGGGATGGAATGTGGTGGGATGGAATGGAATGTGGCAGGATGGAATGTGGTGTGGTGGGATGGGATGGGATGGGATGTGGTGGGATGGGATGGGATGGGATGGCATGGGATGTGGTGGGATGGGATGTGGTGGGATGGGATGAGATGTGGTGGGATGGGATGGGATGGGATATGGTGGGATGGCATGGGATGTGGTGGGATGGGATGGAATGTGGCGGGATGGGATGGGATGTGGCGGGATGGAATGTGGCGGGATGGAATGTGGTAGATGGGATGGGATGTGGTGGGATGGGATGGGATGTGGTGGGATGGGATGGGATGGAATGGAATGGAATGTGGCAGGATGGAATGTGGTGGGATGGGATGTGGTGGGATGGGATTTGGTGGGATGGGATGTGGCGGGATGGAATGTGGTGGGATGGCATGGGATGGGATGTGGTGGGATGGGATGTGGCGGGATGGAATGTGGTGGGATGGCATGGGATGTGGCGGGATGGGATGGGATATGGCGGGATGGCATGGGATGTGGCGGGATGGGATGGGATGTGGCGGGATGGGATGGGATGTGGCGGGATGGGATGGGATGTGGCGGGATGGGATGGGATGTGGCGGGATGGAATGGGATGGGATGTGGCGGGATGGAATGTGGCGGGATGGGATGGGATGTGGCGGGATGGAATGTGGCGGGATGGGATGGAATGTGGCGGGATGGAATGGAATGTGGCGGGATGGAATGTGGCGGGATGGAATGTGGCGGGATGGGATGGAATGTGGTGGGATGGGATGTGGTGGGATGGAATGTGGTGGGATGGAATGGGATGGGATGGAATGGGATGGGATGTGTTGGGATGGGGTGGGATGAGGTGGGATGGGATGTGGTGTGGTGGCATGGGATGGGATATGGTGGCATGGGATGTGGTGGGATGGGGTAAGGGGGTGGTGTGAAGTGAATATGTAATGGTGTGTCCCTCCTCTTCCTCTAGTCCTATGAGGCTGTGATATGTAATGGTGTCTCTCCTCTTCCTCTAGTCCTGTGAGGCTGTGGGGTGTGATATGTAATGGTGTCCCTCCTCTTCCTCTAGTCCTGTGAGGCTGTGATATGTAATGGTGTGTCCCTCCTCTTCCTCTAGTCCTGTGGGCTGTGATATGTAATGGTGTCCCTCCTCTTCCTCTAGTCCTGTGAGGCTGTGGGGTGTGATATGTAATGGTGTGTCCCTCCTCTTCCTCTAGTCCTGTGGGGTGTGATATGTAATGGTGTCCCTCCTCTTCCTCTAGTCCTGTGGGGTGTGATATGTAATGGTGTCCCTCCTCTTCCTCTAGTCCTGTGAGGCTGTGGGGTGTGATATGTAATGGTGTGTACCTCCTCTTCCTCTAGTCCTGTGGGGTGTGATATGTAATGGTGTTTACCTCCTCTTCCTCTAGTCCTGTGGGGTGTGATATGTAATGGTGTCCCTCCTCTTCCTCTAGTCCTGTGAGGATGTGGGGTGTGATATGTAATGGTGTCCCTCCTCTTCCTCTAGTCCTGTGAGGCTGTGGGGTGTGATATGTAATGGTGTGTCCCTCCTCTTCCTCTAGTCCTGTGGGGTGTGATATGTAATGGTGTCCCTCCTCTTCCTCTAGTCCTGTGAGGCTGTGGGGTGTGATATGTAATGGTGTCCCTCTTCCTCTAGTCCTGTGGGGTGTGATATGTAATGGTGTCCCTCTTCCTGTAGTCCTGTGGGGTGTGATATGTAATGGTGTCCCTCTTTCTCAGGTCCTGTGGGGTGTGATATGTAATGGTGTCCCTCTTCCTCTAGTCCTGTGAGGTGTGATATGTAATGGTGTCCCTCCTCTTCCTCTAGTCCTGTGGGGTGTGATATGTAATGGTGTTTACCTCCTCTTCCTCTAGTCCTGTGGGGTGTGATATGTAATGGTGTGTACCTCCTCTTCCTCTAGTCCTGTGGGGTGTGATATGTAATGGTGTCCCTCCTCTTCCTCTAGTCCTGTGAGGCTGTGATATGTAATGGTGTGTCCCTCCTCTTCCTCTAGTCCTGTGGGCTGTGATATGTAATGGTGTCCCTCCTCTTCCTCTAGTCCTGTGAGGCTGTGGGGTGTGATATGTAATGGTGTGTCCCTCCTCTTCCTCTAGTCCTGTGGGGTGTGATATGTAATGGTGTCCCTCCTCTTCCTCTAGTCCTGTGGGGTGTGATATGTAATGGTGTCCCTCCTCTTCCTCTAGTCCTGTGAGGATGTGGGGTGTGATATGTAATGGTGTCCCTCCTCTTCCTCTAGTCCTGTGGGGTGTGATATGTAATGGTGTCCCTCCTCTTCCTCTAGTCCTGTGAGGCTGTGGGGTGTGATATGTAATGGTGTCCCTCCTCTTCCTCTAGTCCTGTGAGGCTGTGGGCTGTGATATGTAATGGTGTCCCTCTTCCTCTAGTCCTGTGAGGTGTGATATGTAATGGTGTCCCTCCTCTTCCTCTAGTCCTGTGGGGTGTGATATGTAATGGTGTTTACCTCCTCTTCCTCTAGTCCTGTGGGGTGTGATATGTAATGGTGTTTACCTCCTCTTCCTCTAGTCCTGTGGGGTGTGATATGTAATGGTGTGTACCTCCTCTTCCTCTAGTCCTGTGGGGTGTGATATGTAATGGTGTCCCTCCTCTTCCTCTAGTCCTGTGGGCTGTGATATGTAATGGTGTCCCTCCTCTTCCTCTAGTCCTGTGGGCTGTGATATGTAATGGTGTCCCTCCTCTTCCTCTAGTCCTGTGGGGTGTGATATGTAATGGTGTCCCTCCTCTTCCTCTAGTCCTGTGAGGCTGTGGGGTGTGATATGTAATGGTGTGTCCCTCCTCTTCCTCTAGTCCTGTGGGGTGTGATATGTAATGGTGTGTCCCTCCTCTTCCTCTAGTCCTGTGGGCTGTGATATGTAATGGTGTGTACCTCCTCTTCCTCTAGTCCTGTGGGGTGTGATATGTAATGGTGTCCCTCCTCTTCCTCTAGTCCTGTGGGCTGTGATATGTAATGGTGTCCCTCCTCTTCCTCTAGTCCTGTGGGCTGTGATATGTAATGGTGTCCCTCCTCTTCCTCTAGTCCTGTGAGGCTGTGGGTGTGATATGTAATGGTGTGTCCCTCCTCTTCCTCTAGTCCTGTGGGGTGTGATATGTAATGGTGTGTCCCTCCTCTTCTTCTAGTCCTGTGGGGTGTGATATGTAATGGTGTCCCTCCTCTTCCTCTAGTCCTGTGAGGCTGTGGGGTGTGATATGTAATGGTGTGTCCCTCCTCTTCCTCTAGTCCTGTGGGGTGTGATATGTAATGGTGTGTCCCTCCTCTTCCTCTAGTCCTGTGGGGTGTGATATGTAATGGTGTTTACCTCCTCTTCCTCTAGTCCTGTGGGGTGTGATATGTAATGGTGTCCCTCCTCTTCCTCTAGTCCTGTGGGGTGTGATATGTAATGGTGTTTACCTCCTCTTCCTCTAGTCCTGTGGGGTGTGATATGTAATGTTGTCCCTCCTCTTCCTCTAGTCCTGTGGGGTGTGATATGTAATGGTGTTTACCCTCCTCTTCCTCTAGTCCTGTGGGGTGTGATATGTAATGGTGTCCCTCCTCTTCCTCTAGTCATGTGGGGTGTGATATGTAATGGTGTTTACCTCCTCTTCCTCTAGTCCTGTGGGGTGTGATATGTAATGGTGTCCCTCCTCTTCCTCTAGTCCTGTGGGGTGTGATATGTAATGGTGTTTACCTCCTCTTCCTCTAGTCCTGTGAGGTCCCAGCTGTGGTTCAAACTGATCTGACGACGCTTCCAGTGCTCCAGGAACGTCGCAACTACACACACAGACACACAGATTTAGCCATGATCACAGACACACACAGACATGATCACAGACACACACAGTCATGTGAATATAGGTCCACCAACTCTAGCAGAGGAAACCTGAGACACAGTGGTAGGAGAGCAGCGGGGGGTTACACTCTGGTTACACCCCCAGAGGTCCTACTGTGTCTAATAATACACAGACCTGGCCCCCCAGACGGGCTGGCTGACGGGCTAGCTGACGGCCTGGCTGACTGACGGGCTGGCTGACGGGCTGACGGGCTAGCTGACGGGCTAGCTGACGGGCTAGCTGACTGACGGGGTAGCTGACGGGGTAGCTGACTGACGGGCTAGCTGACGGCCTAGCTGACTGACGGGCTGGCTGACGGGCTAGCTGACGGGGTAGCTGACTGACGGGCTAGCTGACGGGGTAGCTGACTGACGGGCTAGCTGACGGCCTAGCTGACTGACGGGCTGGCTGACGGGCTAGCTGACGGCCTGGCTGGCTAAAGGGCTGGCTGGCTGACGGGCTGGCTGGCTGACGGGCTGGCTGACTGACGGGCTAGCTGACGGCCTTAGCTGGCTGACGGGCTAGCTGACTGACGGGCTAGCTGACGGCTTAGCTGGCTGACGGGCTAGCTGGCTGACGGGCTGGCTGGCTGACGGGCTGGCTGGCTGACGGGCTGGCTAACGGGCTAGCTGGCTGACGGGCTAGCTGGCTGACGGGCTAGCTGGCTGACGGGCTAGCTGGCGACCTAGCTGACTGACGGGCTAGCTGGCTGGGCTGGCTGGCTGAGAGACAGACTGGCTGGCTGATGGGCGGGCTGGATGGCTGAGAGACAGACTGGCTGGCTGATGGGCAGGCTGGCTGGCTGACAGAGAAACAGACTGGCTGGCTGGCTGGCTGACAGAGAGACAGACTGGCTGGCTGGCTGACTGGATGACATACAGACTGATGGACAGGAGGGGGCGGTACTATAGGGTCATAAAACATTGGAATGTTAATACATACCCCAGAGGGACATGAAGATGGGGGTAGTAAGGGGCAGTAAGGGGCAACAGAACGTTAATACATACCCCAGAGGGACATGAAGATGGGGGTTGTAAGGGGTAGTAAGGGGCAGTAAGGGGTAACAGAGCGTTAATACATACCCCAGAGGGACATGAAGATGGGGGTAGTAAGGGGTAGTAAGGGGCAGTAAGGGGTAACAGAACGTTAATACATACCCCAGAGGGACATGAAGATGGGGGTAGAAAGGGGCAGTAGAACGTTAATACATACCCCACCCCAGAGGGACATGAAGATGGGGGTAGAAAGGGGCAGTAGAACGTTAATACATACCCCACCCCAGAGGGACATGAAGATGGGGGTAGTAAGGGGCAGTAAGGGGCAGTAAGGGGTAACAGAACATTAATACATACCCCAGAGGGACATGAAGATGGGGGTAGTAAGGGGTAGTAAGGGGTAACAGAACGTTAATACATACCCCAGAGGGACATGAAGATGGGGGTAGTAAGGGGCAGTAAGGGGTAACAGAACGTTAATACATACCCCAGAGGGACATGAAGATGGGGGTAGTAAGGGGTAGTAAGGGGTAACAGAACGTTAATACATACCCCAGGGGGACATGAAGATGGGGGTTGTAAGGGGTAGTAAGGGGCAGTAAGGGGTAACAGAACGTTAATACATACCCCAGAGGGACATGAAGATGGGGGTAGTAAGGGGCAGTAAGGGGCAACAGAACGTTAATACATACCCCAGAGGGACATGAAGATGGGGGTAGTAAGGGGCAGTAAGGGGCAACAGAACATTAACACATACCCCAGAGGGACATGAAGATGGGGGTAGTAAGGGGCAGTAAGGGGCAGTAAGGGGTAACAGAACATTAATACATACCCCAGAGGGACATGAAGATGGGGGTAGTAAGGGGTAGTAAGGGGCAGTAAGGGGCAACAGAACGTTAATACATACCCCAGAGGGACATGAAGATGGGGGTAGTAAGGGGTAGTAAGGGGCAGTAAGGGGTAACAGAACGTTAATACATACCCCAGAGGGACATGAAGATGGGGGTTGTAAGGGGTAGTAAGGGGCAGTAAGGGGCAACAGAACGTTAATACATATCCCAGAGGGACTTGAAGATGGGGGTAGTAAGGGGTAGTAAGGGGCAACAGAACGTTAATACATACCCCAGAGGGACATGAAGATGGGGGTAGTAAGGGGTAGTAAGGGGTAACAGAACGTTAATACATACCCCAGGGGGACATGAAGATGGGGGTTGTAAGGGGTAGTAAGGGGCAGTAAGGGGTAACAGAACGTTAATACATACCCCAGAGGGACATGAAGATGGGGGTAGTAAGGGGTAGTAAGGGACAGTAAGGGGTAACAGAACGTTAATACATACCCCAGAGGGACATGAAGATGGGGGTAGTAAGGGGTAGTAAGGGGCAGTAAGGGGTAACAGAACATTAATACATACCCCAGAGGGACATGAAGATGGGGGTAGTAAGGGGCAGTAAGGGGCAACAGAACATTAACACATACCCCAGAGGGACATGAAGATGGGGGTAGTAAGGGGTAGTAAGGGGCAGTAAGGGGCAACAGAACGTTAATACATACCCCAGAGGGACATGAAGATGGGGGTAGTAAGGGGCAGTAAGGGGCAGTAAGGGGTAACAGAACGTTAATACATACCCCAGAGGGACATGAAGATGGGGGTTGTAAGGGGCAGTAAGGGGCAACAGAACGTTAATACATATCCCAGAGGGACATGAAGATGGGGGTAGTAAGGGGTAGTAAGGGGCAACAGAACGTTAATACATACCCCAGAGGGACATGAAGATAGCGAAGAAGACGGTGGCAGGGTTGTCGAACAGGTGGGATGCGCGGGCGGTGCCACAGGCGGTGGACAGGTGCCAGTAGTCACACACTCCGTCACACAGAGGACACATAGTGAAGTTCTGCTGCTTATCACACATCTCCAGGCTACACACACACACACACACACACACACACACACACACACACACACACACACACACACACACACACACACACACACACACACACACACACACACAGTCACATTTTTCTTTCGCAACAAAAGAAAGGTGCATTTTGTATGTGGGGACTCCACTGCAATTCCCCTGTGCCTCCAATAGGGGTCCCAACCCCGACTTGGAATGTTCTAGAGACACCCGGGGCCTCATTTATAACCGCTGAGTATATTGAACACTAAATATCTGCATGCACCCTTTCTGTACAGACTGCTAACCCACAGACATATTGATACTTCTAAACTTGGTGCACGCCAAACATACCCATGCTTCCTGGTATGAATCACACCGGTCTTCAAACTGTGCACGTGAGAACAGGCATTATAATTCTGCCTGAAAAACATCCATCAGTCACCTTTTATGGGGACAATAACACCCTTATTTGCTGTATACTGTGGAAGTATTGGAAATAGGCCAAGACGGTCTCTAAAGGAAATAGAGAACTTGATAATGATATCTATGTATTACGTTTCTACAATGGAAATGTCCTTGTTTTTGAAAGAAAATCACATTTTTTGTCCATTAACATCAAATTGATCAGAAATACAGTGTGGACATTGTTAATATAGTAAATGACTATTGTAGCTGGAAACGGCTGATTTTTTATGGAATATCTACATAGGCGTACAGAGGCCCATTATCAGCAACCATCACTCCTGTGTTCCAATGGCACGTTGTGTTAGCTAATCCAAGTTTATCATATTAAAAGGCTAATTGATCATTAGAAAACACTTTTGCAATTATGTTAGCCTAGCTGAAATTGTTGTTCTGATTAAAGAAGCAATAAAACTGGCCTTCTTTGGACTAGTTGAGTATCTGGAGCATCAGCATTTGTGGGTTCGATTACAGGCTCAAAATGGCCAGAAACAAAGAACTTTCTTCTGAAACTCGTCAGTCTATTCTGGTTCTGAGAAATGAAGGTTATTCCATGCGAGAAATTTCCAAGAAACTGAAGATCTCGTACAACGCTGTGTACTACTGCCGTCACAGAACAGAGCAAACTGGCCCTAACCAGAATAGAAAGAGGAGTGGGAGGCCCCGGTGCACAACTGAGCAAGAGGACAAGTACATTAGAGTGTCTAGTTTGAGAAACAGATGCCTCAAGTCCTCAACTGGCAGCTTCCTTAAGTAGTAAACGCAAAACACCAGTCTCAACGTCAACAGTGAACTCCGGAATGCTGGCCTCCTAGGCAGAGTTGCACAGGAAAGAGCCAAATATCAGACTGGCCAATAACAATAAATATGGGCAAAAGAACACAGAGGAACTATAGAACCATCAACAGTCTCTCTTTAAATGACTATAGCGGCCGCTAACGGGCCTCTCTTTAAATGACTATAGAACCATCATCGGCCTCTCTTTAAATGACTATAGAACCATCATCGGCCTCTCTTTAAATGACTATAGAACCATCATCGGCCTCTCTTTAAATGACTATAGAACCATCATCGGCCTCTCTTTAAATGACTATAGAACCATCAACGGTCTCTCTTTAAATGACTATAGGGGCCGCTAACGGGCCTCTCTTTAAATGACTATAGGGTCCGCTAACGGGCCTCTCTTTAAATGACCATAGCGGCCGCTAACGGGCCTCTCTTTAAATGACTATAGAACCATCAACGGTCTCTCTTTAAATGACTATAGGGGCCGCTAACGGGCCTCTCTTTAAATGACCATAGCGGCCGCTAACGGGCCTCTCTTTAAATGACTATAGAACCATCAACGGCCTCTCTTTAAATGACTATAGAACCATCAACGGCCTCTCTTTAAATGCCTATAGGGGCCGCTAACGGCCTCTCTTTAAATGACTATAGAACCATCAACGGGCCTCTCTTTAAATGACTATAGGGGCCGCTAACGGGCCTCTCTTTAATTGACTATAGAACCATCAACGGCCTCTCTTTAAATGACTATAGAACCATCAACGGTCTCTCTTTAAATGACTATAGAACCATCAACGGCCTCTCTTTAAATGACTATAGAACCATCAACGGCCTCTTTTTAAATGACTATAGAACCATCAACAGGCCTCTCTTTAAATGACTATAGGGGCCGCTAACGGGCCTCTCTTTAAATGACTATAGAACAATCAACGGTCTCTCTTTAAATGACTATAGAACCATCAACGGTCTCTCTTTAAATGACTATAGAACCATCAACGGTCTCTCTTTAAATGACTATAGAACCATCAACGGCCTCTCTTTAAATGACTATAGGTGCCGCTAACGGGCCTCTCTTTAAATGACTATAGGGGCCGCTAACGGTCCACTCTTTAAATGACTACAGAACCATCAATGGCCTCTCTTTAAATGACTATAGGGGCCGCTAACGGGCCTCTCTTTAAATGACTATAGGGGCCGCTAACTGGCCTCTCTTTAAATGACTACAGAACCATCAATGGCCTCTCTTTAAATGACTATAGGGGCTGCTAACGGGCCTCTCTTAAAATGACTATAGAACCATCAACGGCCTCTCTTTAAATGACTATAGGGGCCGCTAACAGGCCTCTCTTTAAATGACTATAGGGGCCGCTAATGGGCCTCTCTTTAAATGACTATAGAACCATCAACGGCCTCTCTTTAAATGACTATAGAACCATCAACGGTCTCTCTTTAAATGACTATAGAACCATCAACGGTTCCTCTTTAAATGACTATAGGGGCCGCTAACGGGCCTCTCTTTAAATGACTATAGAACCATCAACGGGCCTCTCTTTAAATGACCATAGCGGCCGCTAACGGGCCTCTCTTTAAATGACTATAGAACCATCAACGGCCTCTCTTTAAATGACTATAGCGGCCGCTAACGGGCCTCTCTTTAAATGACTATAGAACCATCAACGGCCTCTCTTTAAATGACTATATAACCATCAACGGCCTCTCTTTAAATGACTATAGAACCATCAACGGCCTCTCTTTAAATGACTATAGAACCATCAACGGCCTCTCTTTAAATGACTATAGGGGCCGCTAACGGCCTCTCTTTAAATGACTATAGAACCATCAACGGCCTCTCTTTAAATGACTATAGGGGCCACTAACGGGCCTCTCTTTAAATGACTATAGAACCATCAACGGTCTCTCTTTAAATGACTATAGAACCATCAACGGCCTCTCTTTAAATGACTATAGAACCATCAACGGTCTCTCTTTAAATGACTATAGAACCATCAACGGCCTCTCTTTAAATGACTATAGAACCATCAACGGTCTCTCTTTAAATGACTATAGAACCATCAACGGTCTCTCTTTAAATGACTATAGAACCATCAACGGTCTCTCTTTAAATGACTATAGAACCATCAACGGCCTCTCTTTAAATGACTATAGAACCATCAACGGCCTCTCTTTAAATGACTATAGAACCATCAACGGCCTCTCTTTAAATGACTATAGAACCATCAACGGCCTCTCTTTAAAATGACTATAGGGGCCACTAACGGGCCTCTCTTTAAATGACTATAGAACCATCAACGGTCTCTCTTTAAATGACTATAGAACCATCAACGGCCTCTCTTTAAAATGACTATAGGGGCCGCTAACGGCCTCTCTTTAAATGACTATAGAACCATCAACGGCCTCTCTTTAAATGACTAGAGAACCATCAACGGCCTCTCTTTAAAATGACTATAGGGGCCGCTAACGGGCCTCTCTTTAAATGACTATAGGGGCCGCTAACGGGCCTCTCTTTAAATGACTATAGAACCATCAACGGCCTCTCTTTAAATGACTATAGAACCATCAACGGCCTCTCTTTAAATGACTATAGAACCATCAACGGCCTCTCTTTAAATGACTATAGAACCATCAACGGTCTCTCTTTAAATGACTATAGAACCATCAACGGGCCTCTCTTTAAATGACTATAGGGGCCGCTAACGGGCCTCTCTTTAATTGACTATAGAACCATCAACGGTCTCTCTTTAAATGACTATAGAACCATCAACGGTCTCTCTTTAAATGACTATAGGGGCCGCTAACGGGCCTCTCTTTAAATGACTATAGGGGCCGCTAACGGGCCTCTCTTTAAATGACTATAGAACCATCAACGGCCTCTCTTTAAATGACTATAGAACAATCAACGGTCTCTCTTTAAATGACTATAGGGGCCGCTAACGGGCCTGTCTTTAAATGACTATAGAACCATCAACGGCCTCTCTTTAAATGACTATAGAACCATCAACGGCCTCTCTTTAAATGACTATAGAACAATCAACGGTCTCTCTTTAAATGACTATAGGGGCCGCTAACGGGCCTGTCTTTAAATGACTATAGAACCATCAACGGCCTCTCTTTAAATGACTATAGAACCATCAACGGCCTCTCTTTAAATGACTATAGAACCATCAACGGCCTCTCTTTAAATGACTATAGAACCATCAACGGTCTCTCTTTAAATGACTATAGAACCATCAACGGGCCTCTCTTTAAATGACTATAGGGGCCGCTAACGGGCCTCTCTTTAATTGACTATAGAACCATCAACGGTCTCTCTTTAAATGACTATAGAACCATCAACGGTCTCTCTTTAAATGACTATAGGGGCCGCTAACGGTCCTCTCTTTAAATGACTACAGAACCATCAATGGCCTCTCTATAAATGACTATAGGGGCCGCTAACGGGCCTCTCTTTAAATGACTATAGAACCATCAACGGTCTCTCTTTAAATGACTATAGAACCATCAATGGCCTCTCTTTAAATGACTATAGGGGCCGCTAACGGGCCTCTCTTTAAATGACTATAGGGGCCGCTAATGGGCCTCTCTTTAAATGACTATACAACCATCAACGGCCTCTCTTTAAATGACTATAGAACCATCAACAGTCTCTCTTTAAATGACTATAGAACCATCAACGGCCTCTCTTTAAATGACTGTAGGGGCCGCTAACGGGCCTCTCTTTAAATGACTATAGAACCATCAACGGCCTCTCTTTAAATGACTATAGAACCATCAACGGCCTCTCTTTAAATGACTATAGAACCATCAACGGCCTCTCTTTAAATGACTATAGAACCATCAACGGCCTCTCTTTAAATGACTATAGGGGCCGCTAACGGGCCTCTCTTTAAATGACTATAGGGGCCGCTAATGGGCCTCTCTTTAAATGACTATAGAACCATCAACGGCCTCTCTTTAAATGACTATAGAACCATCAACGGCCTCTCTTTAAATGACTATAGAACCATCAACGGCCTCTCTTTAAATGACTATAGAACCATCAACGGTCTCTCTTTAAATGACTATAGAACCATCAACGGTCTCTCTTTAAATGACTATAGAACCATCAACAGTCTCTCTTTAAATGACTATAGAACCATCAACGGTCTCTCTTTAAATGACTGTAGGGGCCGCTAACGGGCCTCTCTTTAAATGACTATAGAACCATCAACGGCCTCTCTTTAAATGACTATAGGGGCCGCTAACGGGCCTCTCTTTAAATGACTATAGGGGCCGCTAACGGGCCTCTCTTTAAATGACTATAGAACCATCAACGGCCTCTCTTTAAATGACTATAGAACAATCAACGGCCTCTCTTTAAATGACTATAGAACCATCAACGGTCTCTCTTTAAATGACTATAGAACCATCAACGGTCTCTCTTTAAATGACTATAGAACCATCAACAGTCTCTCTTTAAATGACTATAGAACCATCAACGGTCTCTCTTTAAATGACTGTAGGGGCCGCTAACGGGCCTCTCTTTAAATGACTATAGAACCATCAACGGCCTCTCTTTAAATGACTATAGGGGCCGCTAACGGGCCTCTCTTTAAATGACTATAGGGGCCGCTAACGGGCCTCTCTTTAAATGACTATAGAACCATCAACGGCCTCTCTTTAAATGACTATAGAACAATCAACGGTCTCTCTTTAAATGACTATAGGGGCCGCTAACGGGCCTCTCTTTAAATGACTATAGAACCATCAACGGCCTCTCTTTAAATGACTATAGAACCATCAACGGCCTCTCTTTAAATGACTATAGAACCATCAACGGCCTCTCTTTAAATGACTATAGAACCATCAACGGGCCTCTCTTTAAATGACTATAGGGGCCGCTAACGGGCCTCTCTTTAATTGACTATAGAACCATCAACGGTCTCTCTTTAAATGACTATAGGGGCCGCTAATGGTCCTCTCTTTAAATGACTATAGGGGCCGCTAACTGGCCTCTCTTTAAATGACTATAGAACCATCAACGGTCTCTCTTTAAATGACTATAGGGGCCGCTAACGGGCCTCTCTTTAAATGACTATAGGGGCCGCTAATGGGCCTCTCTTTAAATGACTATAGAACCATCAACGGGCCTCTCTTTAAATGACTATAGAACCATCAACAGTCTCTCTTTAAATGACTATAGAACCATCAACGGTCTCTCTTTAAATGACTGTAGGGGCCGCTAACGGGCCTCTCTTTAAATGACTATAGAACCATCAACGGCCTCTCTTTAAATGACTATAGGGGCCGCTAACGGGCCTCTCTTTAAATGACTATAGCGGGCTTGTTTTTCGAACAATAACATCTGTGTCAATATCGCAAAATTAACTTGGAAACAACCTGTTGTCATATTTGCTGTTGTAATCAATCATAAAATCAGAAACAGGGTATGCTGTCAATCTTGGTCAGTAATCTACAGCAGCACTGTAGAATTGGGGTCTAAAGTCTTAAAGTGCACCTCAGATCAGTAAAATACCAGAAACAGCTGCTCTTTTTACTACTGAAGTGGGTCCATTTAAAATGACAGATGGGATGAATGGTAGCCTATCCTACCTGGTTGTAGGTCTATAGGCTATTGCGTTAGTAGCCTAGGAAACCATCACACTCAGAAAAGGTGAGGAATTTAATCTACAGTGATCATGTAAATTAATTCAACAGAAGGAAATATGCCTCTATTTTAGAACGCAAAGATAAAATAGATTCTTGTCACTAATGGCATCCTGTTATATTCAGCTGATGTTCTGATTAGTTATATATTCCTGTATACGGTTACTAGGCTACTGTTGTCTTCTGGCAGTACTTCAAACACCAGAAATATCCGCATGGTCTAACGTTTGAGGGAGGATAAAAAACATTCTCGGTTTTTATAAAATGCCAACTTGTGTCTGAAAACTGGCATGTTTTGGGGCATACTTTGTGCAAACACAACGTTTCTAAATGAGGTCCCAGGGATTTCCTGTTCAGCTGTTGTTTCCAGTCTGCCAATGTTCCTCCTACACACAGACAAGACTAGAGTGTGTACCTGACATGTATCTGGTCTGTGTGTAGCTGGTCTGTGTGTGTGTGTGTGTGTGTGTGTGTACCTGACATGTAGCTGGAGTGTGTGTGTGTGTGTACCTGACATGTAGCTGGAGTGTGTGTGTGTGTGTGTGTGTACCTGACATGTAGCTGGAGTGTGTGTGTGTGTGTGTGTACCTGACATGTAGCTGGAGTGTGTGTGTGTGTGTGTGTACCTGACATGTAGCTGGAGTGTGTGTGTGTTGTGTGTGTACCTGACATGTAGCTGGAGTGTGTGTGTGTGTGTGTGTACCTGACATGTAGCTGGAGTGTGTGTGTGTGTGTGTGTACCTGACATGTAGCTGGAGTGTGTGTGTGTGTGTGTGTACCTGACATGTAGCTGGAGTGTGTGTGTGTGTGTGTGTACCTGACATGTAGCTGGAGTGTGTGTGTGTGTGTGTGTACCTGACATGTAGCTGGAGTGTGTGTGTGTGTGTGTGTACCTGACATGTAGCTGGAGTGTGTGTGTGTGTGTGTACCTGACATGTAGCTGGAGTGTGTGTGTGTGTGTGTGTACCTGACATGTAGCTGGAGTGTGTGTGTGTGTGTGTGTACCTGACATGTAGCTGGAGTGTGTGTGTGTGTGTGTGTGTACCTGACATGTAGCTGGAGTGTGTGTGTGTGTGTGTGTACCTGACATGTAGCTGGAGTGTGTGTGTGTGTGTGTGTACCTGACATGTAGCTGGAGTGTGTGTGTGTGTGTGTGTGGTGTACCTGACATGTAGCTGGAGTGTGTGTGTGTGTGTGTACCTGACATGTAGCTGGAGTGTGTGTGTGTGTGTACCTGACATGTAGCTGGAGTGTGTGTGTGTGTGTACCTGACATGTAGCTGGAGTGTGTGTGTGTGTGTACCTGACATGTAGCTGGAGTGTGTGTGTGTGTGTACCTGACATGTAGCTGGAGTGTGTGTGTGTGTGTACCTGACATGTAGCTGGAGTGTGTGTGTGTGTGTACCTGACATGTAGCTGGAGTGTGTGTGTGTACCTGACATGTAGCTGGAGTGTGTGTGTGTACCTGACATGTAGCTGGAGTGTGTGTGTGTACCTGACATGTAGCTGGAGTGTGTGTGTGTGTACCTGACATGTAGCTGGAGTGTGTGTGTGTGTACCTGACATGTAGCTGGAGTGTGTGTGTGTGTACCTGACATGTAGCTGGAGTGTGTGTGTGTGTACCTGACATGTAGCTGGAGTGTGTGTGTGTGTACCTGACATGTAGCTGGAGTGTGTGTGTGTGTACCTGACATGTAGCTGGAGTGTGTGTGTGTGTACCTGACATGTAGCTGGAGTGTGTGTGTGTGTACCTGACATGTAGCTGGAGTGTGTGTGTGTGTACCTGACATGTAGCTGGAGTGTGTGTGTGTACCTGACATGTAGCTGGAGTGTGTGTGTGTACCTGACATGTAGCTGGAGTGTGTGTGTGTGTGTACCTGGGTACGTCCATATCCACAGTGTAACAGCCGTAGCAGAAGACGATAATCCCAACCATAGAGGCTGGTATGAGCAGCTGAGTGTAGACGCCCAGCCAGGCGAAGTACAGACCAATCTTCTCCCCAAAGTACTTCCTGTAAGTCAGAGGTCATCAGCAGTCAGATGTGTGATCCTTAATATAATGCAGCATTGTAATGTACTATTAGAGACTGGTGCTGATACCTGATGAGGCTGCTGTTAGGGTTTGCGTTCACTAGTAATAATGAGCGATGATAATGTAGTAATAATCTACTAATGTTGGTAACTAATGAGGGGGAAGCAGGTAGCCTAGCGATTAAGAGCGTTGGGCAAGTAACCGAAAGGTCGCTGGTTTG
Organism: Oncorhynchus kisutch; assembly: GCF_002021735.2. Taxonomy (NCBI): domain Eukaryota; kingdom Metazoa; phylum Chordata; class Actinopteri; order Salmoniformes; family Salmonidae; genus Oncorhynchus; species Oncorhynchus kisutch. The sequence continues at coordinate 190,162 of NW_022265791.1, read as the reverse complement.
AAGCCCTGAGGCGACCAGGCGAGAATTATTTTAATTGTAATCAATGTGCCCATGAGCAAGGCACTTAACCCTAATTGTTCCTGTAAATTGCTCTGTAAAAAAATATGATAATGTAATGCAGTAATAATGGTATCTAATGATCTATGTAGTAATAATAGTATTGGTACCTGATAATGTAATGCAGTAACAATGCAATGATTATACCTGATGATAATGTAGTAATAGCATAGTAATGTTGGTATCTGATAATGTAATGCAGTAATAATGGTATCTAATGATCTATGTAGTAATAATAGTATTGGTACCTGATAATGTAATGCAGTAACAATGGTATCTAATGATCTATGTAGTAATAATAGTATTGGTACCTGATAATGTAATGCAGTAACAATGGTATCTAATGATCTATGTAGTAATAATAGTATTGGTACCTGATAATGTAATGCAGTAACAATGGTATCTAATGATCTATGTAGTAATAATAGTATTGGTACCTGATAATGTAATGCAGTAACAATGGTATCTAATGATCTATGTAGTAATAATAGTATTGGTACCTGATAATGTAATGCAGTAACAATGGTATCTAATGATCTATGTAGTAATAATAGTATTGGTACCTGATAATGTAATGCAGTAACAATGGTATCTAATGATCTATGTAGTAATAATAGTATTGGTACCTGATAATGTAATGCAGTAACAATGGTATCTAATGATCTATGTAGTAATAATAGTATTGGTACCTGATAATGTAATGCAGTAACAATGGTATCTAATGATCTATGTAGTAATAATAGTATTGGTACCTGATAATGTAATGCAGTAACAATGGTATCTAATGATCTATGTAGTAATAATAGTATTGGTACCTGATAATGTAATGCAGTAACAATGGTATCTAATGATCTATGTAGTAATAATAGTATTGGTACCTGATAATGTAATGCAGTAACAATGGTATCTAATGATCTATGTAGTAATAATAGTATTGGTACCTGATAATGTAATGCAGTAACAATGGTATCTAATGATCTATGTAGTAATAATAGTATTGGTACCTGATAATGTAATGCAGTAACAATGGTATCTAATGATCTATGTAGTAATAATACTATTGGTACCTGATAATGTAATGCAGTAACAATGGTATCTAATGATCTATGTAGTAATAATAGTATTGGTACCTGATAATGTAATGCAGTAACAATGCAATGATTATATTATATATAATGTAGTAATAGCATGGTAATGTTGGTATCTGATAATGTAATGCAGTAATAATGTAATGTTGATACCTGATGGTAATGTAATGTAGTAATAGCATGGTAATGTTTGTATCTGATAATGTAATGCAGTAATAATGTAATGTTGATACCTGATGGTAATGTAATGTAATAATAGCATAGTAATGTTGGTATCTGATAATGTAATGCAATGATAATGTAATGTAGTAATAGCATGGTAATGTTTGTATCTGATAATGTAATGCAGTAATAATGTAATGTTGATACCTGATGGTAATGTAATGTAATAATAGCATAGTAATGTTAGTATCTGATATGTAATGTAGTAATAACATAGTAATATGGTAACATTGTAGTAATGCTGGTACCTGATGATATTGTAATGCAGTAATAATATAGTAATGTAGGTACCTGATAATGTAATAATGATGTATGTAACTAATGATGTAATGATAATGCAGGTACCCGATGATAATGCAATAATAATGTAGGTACCTGATGATGTAACAATAATGTAGGCACCTGGTGATAATGTTATGAAATAATAATGTTGTATTGTTGGTACCGGGTAATAATGTAATATAGTTGTGGTAATGTGGGCATCTGATAATGTCATGTTGTTATAACATAGTATTGTTGGTAATGTGGTATTAATGTAGTAATGCCGACACCCAATGATAATGTCATGTAGTAATCATGTAATGTTGATACCTGATGAGGTCCACAGGTTGGTATTTGTAGAAGGCTCCATATCTGGCCCACTCATCATGCAGCAGCTTAGACAGAACAGAGAGTAGAGTTCAGTACAGTCATCAGAGTAGAGTACAGTCATCAGAGTAGAGTTCAGTACAGTCATCAGAGTAGAGTTCAGTACAGTCATCAGAGTAGAGTACAGTCATCAGAGTAGAGTTCAGTACAGTCATCAGAGTAGAGTTCAGTACAGACATCAGAGTAGAGTTCAGTACAGTCATCAGAGTAGAGTTCAGTACAGTCATCAGAGTAGAGTTCAGTACAGTCATCAGAGTAGAGTTCAGTACAGTCATCAGAGTAGAGTTCAGTACAGTCATCAGAGTAGAGTACAGTCATCAGAGTAGAGTTCAGTACAGTCATCAGAGTAGAGTTCAGTACAGTCGTCAGAGTAGAGTTCAGTCATCAGAGTAGAGTTCAGTACAGTCATCAGAGTAGAGTTCAGTCATCAGAGTAGAGTTCAGTACAGTCATCAGAGTAGAGTTCAGTACAGTCATCAGAGTAGAGTTCAGTCCAGTCATCAGAGTAGAGTTCAGTACAGTCATCAGAGTAGAGTTCAGTACAGTCATCAGAGTAGAGTTCAGTCATCAGAGTAGAGTTCAGTACAGTCATCAGAGTAGAGTTCAGTCCAGTCATCAGAGTAGAGTTCAGTCATCAGAGTAGAGTTCAGTACAGTCATCAGAGTAGAGTTCAGTCCAGTCATCAGAGTAGAGTTCAGTCATCAGAGTAGAGTTCAGTACAGTCATCAGAGTAGAGTTCAGTACAGTCATCAGAGTAGAGTTCAGTACAGTCATCAGAGTAGAGTTCAGTACAGGCATCAGAGTAGAGTTCAGTCATCAGAGTAGAGTTCAGTACAGACATCAGAGTGGAGTTCAGTCATCAGAGTAGAGTTCAGTACAGACATCAGAGTAGAGTCCAGTCATCAGAGTAGAGTTCAGTCATCAGAGTAGAGTTCAGTACAGACATCAGAGTAGAGTACAGTCATCAGAGTAGAGTTCAGTACAGTCATCAGAGTAGAGTTCAGTTCAGTCATCAGAGTAGAGTTCAGTACAGACATCAGAGTAGAGTTCAGTACAGTCATCAGAGTAGAGTTCAGTACAGTCATCAGAGTAGAGTTCAGTACAGACATCAGAGTAGAGTTCAGTACAGTCATCAGAGTAGAGTATAGTACAGTCATCAGAGTAGAGTTCAGTACAGTCATCAGAGTAGAGTCCAGTCATCAGAGTAGAGTTCAGTACAGTCATCAGAGTAGAGTTCAGTACAGTCATCAGAGTAGAGTACAGTACAGTCATCAGAGTAGAGTACAGTACAGTCATCAGAGTAGAGTTCAGTACAGTCATCAGAGTGGAGTTCAGTACAGTCATCAGAGTAGAGTTCAGTACAGTCATCAGAGTAGAGTACAGTACAGTCATCAGAGTAGAGTTCAGTACAGTCATCAGAGTAGAGTACAGTCATCAGAGTAGAGTTCAGTACAGTCATCAGAGTAGAGTTCAGTCCAGTCATCAGAGTAGAGTTCAGTACAGTCATCAGAGTAGAGTACAGTCATCAGAGTAGAGTTCAGTACAGTCATCAGAGTAGAGTTCAGTACAGTCATCAGAGTGGAGTACAGTCATCAGAGTAGAGTTCAGTACAGTCATCAGAGTAGAGTTCAGTACAGTCATCAGAGTAGAGTTCAGTACAGTCATCAGAGTAGAGTACAGTTCAGTCATCAGAGTAGAGTTCAGTCATCAGAGTAGAGTACAGTACAGTCATCAGAGTAGAGTTCAGTACAGTCATCAGAGTAGAGTTCAGTACAGTCATCAGAGTAGAGTACAGTTCAGTCATCAGAGTAGAGTTCAGTCATCAGAGTAGAGTACAGTACAGTCATCAGAGTAGAGTTCAGTACAGTCATCAGAGTAGAGTTCAGTACAGTCATCAGAGTAGAGTTCAGTACAGTCATCAGAGTAGAGTTCAGTACAGTCATCAGAGTAGAGTACAGTTCAGTCATCAGAGTAGAGTTCAGTCATCAGAGTAGAGTACAGTACAGTCATCAGAGTAGAGTTCAGTACAGTCATCAGAGTAGAGTTCAGTCCAGTCATCAGAGTAGAGTTCAGTACAGTCATCAGAGTAGAGTTCAGTACAGTCATCAGAGTAGAGTTCAGTCATCAGAGTAGAGTTCAGTCATCAGAGTAGAGTTCAGTACAGTCATCAGAGTAGAGTTCAGTCATCAGAGTAGAGTTCAGTCATCAGAGTAGAGTTCAGTACAGTCATCAGAGTAGAGTTCAGTCATCAGAGTAGAGTTCAGTCATCAGAGTAGAGTTCAGTCCAGTCATCAGAGTAGAGTTCAGTACAGTCATCAGAGTAGAGTACAGTACAGTCATCAGAGTAGAGTTCAGTCCAGACATCAGAGTAGAGTTCAGTACAGTCATCAGAGTAGAGTACAGTACAGTCATCAGAGTAGAGTTCAGTACAGTCATCAGAGTAGAGTTCAGTACAGTCATCAGAGTAGAGTTCAGTACAGTCATCAGAGTAGAGTACAGTCATCAGAGTAGAGTTCAGTACAGTCATCAGAGTGAGTTCAGTACAGTCATCAGAGTAGAGTCAGTCATCAGAGTAGAGTTCAGTACAGTCATCAGAGTAGAGTACAGTCATCAGAGTAGAGTTCAGTACAGTCATCAGAGTAGAGTACAGTCATCAGAGTAGAGTTCAGTACAGTCATCAGAGTAGAGTACAGTCATCAGAGTAGAGTTCAGTACAGTCATCAGAGTAGAGTACAGTCCATCAGAGTAGAGTTCAGTACAGTCATCAGAGTAGAGTCAGTACAGTCATCAGAGTAGAGTTCAGTACAGTCATCAGAGTAGAGTTCAGTCCAGTCATCAGAGTAGAGTCCAGTCATCAGAGTAGAGTTCAGTACAGTCATCAGAGTAGAGTTCAGTACAGTCATCAGAGTAGAGTTCAGTACAGTCATCAGAGTAGAGTTCAGTACAGTCATCAGAGTAGAGTTCAGTACAGTCATCAGAGTAGAGTTCAGTACAGTCATCAGAGTAGAGTACAGTCATCAGAGTAGAGTTCAGTACAGTCATCAGAGTAGAGTACAGTACAGTCATCAGAGTAGAGTTCAGTACAGTCATCAGAGTAGAGTATAGTACAGTCATCAGAGTAGAGTTCAGTACAGTCATCAGAGTAGAGCACAGTCCAGACATCAGAGTAGAGTACAGTCCAGTCATCAGAGTAGAGTTCAGTACAGTCATCAGAGTAGAGTATAGTACAGTCATCAGAGTAGAGTTCAGTACAGTCATCAGAGTAGAGCACAGTCCAGACATCAGAGTAGAGTACAGTACAGTCATCAGAGTAGAGTTCAGTCCAGTCATCAGAGTAGAGTCCAGTCATCAGAGTAGAGTTCAGTACAGTCATCAGAGTAGAGTTCAGTACAGTCATCAGAGTAGAGTTCAGTACAGTCATCAGAGTAGAGTTCAGTACAGTCATCAGAGTAGAGTTCAGTACAGTCATCAGAGTAGAGTTCAGTACAGTCATCAGAGTAGAGTTCAGTACAGTCATCAGAGTAGAGTTCAGTACAGTCATCAGAGTAGAGTTCAGTACAGTCATCAGAGTAGAGTACAGTCATCAGAGTAGAGTTCAGTACAGTCATCAGAGTAGAGTACAGTACAGTCATCAGAGTAGAGTTCAGTACAGTCATCAGAGTAGAGTATAGTACAGTCATCAGAGTAGAGTTCAGTACAGTCATCAGAGTAGAGCACAGTCCAGACATCAGAGTAGAGTACAGTCCAGTCATCAGAGTAGAGTTCAGTACAGTCATCAGAGTAGAGTATAGTACAGTCATCAGAGTAGAGTTCAGTACAGTCATCAGAGTAGAGCACAGTCCAGACATCAGAGTAGAGTACAGTCCAGTCATCAGAGTAGAGTACAGTCCAGTCATCAGAGTAGAGTTCAGTACAGTCATCAGAGTAGAGTATAGTACAGTCATCAGAGTAGAGTTCAGTACAGTCATCAGAGTAGAGCACAGTCCAGACATCAGAGTAGAGTACAGTACAGTCATCAGAGTAGAGTTCAGTCCAGTCATCAGAGTAGAGTTCAGTACAGTCATCAGAGTAGAGTTCAGTCCAGTCATCAGAGTAGAGTTCAGTCCAGTCATCAGAGTAGAGTTCAGTCCAGTCATCAGAGTAGAGTTCAGTCCAGTCATCAGAGGAGAGTTCAGTCCAGTCATCAGAGTAGAGTTCAGTCCAGTCATCAGAGTAGAGTTCAGTACAGTCATCAGAGTAGAGTTCAGTACAGTCATCAGAGTAGAGTTCAGTACAGTCATCAGAGTAGAGTTCAGTACAGTCATCAGAGTAGAGTTCAGTACAGTCATCAGAGTAGAGTACAGTACAGTCATCAGAGTAGAGTACAGTCCAGTCATCAGAGTAGAGTTCAGTACAGTCATCAGAGTAGAGTTCAGTCCAGTCATCAGAGTAGAGTTCAGTCCAGTCATCAGAGTAGAGTTCAGTCCAGTCATCAGAGTAGAGTACAGTACAGTCATCAGAGTAGAGTTCAGTACAGTCATCAGAGTAGAGTTCAGTACAGTCATCAGAGTAGAGTTCAGTACAGTCATCAGAGTAGAGTTCAGTACAGTCATCAGAGTAGAGTTCAGTACAGTCATCAGAGTAGAGTTCAGTACAGTCATCAGAGTAGAGTTCAGTACAGTCATCAGAGTGGAGTTCAGTACAGTCATCAGAGTGGAGTTCAGTACAGTCATCAGAGTAGAGTTCAGTACAGTCATCAGAGTAGAGTCCAGTACAGTCATCAGAGTAGAGTTCAGTACAGTCATCAGAGTGGAGTTCAGTACAGTCATCAGAGTAGAGTTCAGTCCAGACATCAGAGTAGAGTTCAGTCATCAGAGTAGAGTCCAGACATCAGAGTAGAGTCCAGACATCAGAGTAGAGTATAGTACAGTCATCAGGATTTCACAGTCCAGGCATCAGAGTAGAGTTCAGTACAGACATCAGAGGAGAGTTCAGTACAGTCATCAGAGTAGAGTTCAGTCCAGACATCAGAGTAGAGTTCAGTACAGACATCAGAGTAGAGTTCAGTACAGTCATCAGAGTAGAGTTCAGTCCAGACATCAGAGTAGAGTACAGTCCAGTCATCAGAGTAGAGTACAGTCCAGTCATCAGAGTAGAGTTCAGTACAGTCATCAGAGTAGAGTTCAGTACAGTCATCAGAGTAGAGTTCAGTACAGTCATCAGAGTAGAGTTCAGTACAGTCATCAGAGTGGAGTTCAGTACAGTCATCAGAGTGGAGTTCAGTACAGTCATCAGAGTAGAGTTCAGTACAGTCATCAGAGTAGAGTCCAGTACAGTCATCAGAGTAGAGTTCAGTACAGTCATCAGAGTGGAGTTCAGTACAGTCATCAGAGTAGAGTTCAGTCCAGACATCAGAGTAGAGTTCAGTCATCAGAGTAGAGTCCAGACATCAGAGTAGAGTCCAGACATCAGAGTAGAGTATAGTACAGTCATCAGGATTTCACAGTCCAGGCATCAGAGTAGAGTTCAGTACAGACATCAGAGGAGAGTTCAGTACAGTCATCAGAGTAGAGTTCAGTCCAGACATCAGAGTAGAGTTCAGTACAGACATCAGAGTAGAGTTCAGTACAGTCATCAGAGTAGAGTTCAGTCCAGACATCAGAGTAGAGTACAGTCCAGTCATCAGAGTAGAGTACAGTCCAGTCATCAGAGTAGAGTTCAGTCCAGTCATCAGAGTAGAGTTCAGTCCAGTCATCAGAGTAGAGTACAGTACAGACATCAGAGTAGAGTTCAGTACAGACATCAGAGTAGAGTAGAGTACAGACATCAGAGTAGAGTAGAGTACAGACATCAGAGTAGAGTAGAGTACAGTCCAGACATCAGAGTAGAGTACAGTCCAGACATCAGAGTAGAGTACAGTCATCAGAGTAGAGTACAGTCATCAGAGTAGAGTACAGTACAGTCATCAGAGTAGAGTACAGTACAGACATCAGAGTAGAGTACAGTCCAGACATCAGAGTAGAGTCCAGACATCAGAGTAGAGTACAGACATCAGAGTAGAGTACAGACATCAGAGTAGAGTATAGTACAGTCATCAGAGTAGAGTACAGTACAGTCATCAGAGTACAGTCCAGACATCAGAGTACAGTCCAGACATCAGAGTAGAGTACAGTCCAGACATCAGAGTAGAGTACAGTCCAGTCATCAGAGTAGAGTACAGTCCAGACATCAGAGTAGAGCACAGTCCAGACATCAGAGTAGAGCACAGTCCAGACATCAGAGTAGAGCACAGTCCAGACATCAGAGTAGAGTACAGTCCAGTCATCAGAGTAGAGTACAGTCCAGACATCAGAGTAGAGCACAGTCCAGACATCAGAGTAGAGCACAGTCCAGACATCAGAGTAGAGCACAGTCCAGGCATCAGAGTAGAGTACAGTACAGACATCAGAGTAGAGTACAGTCCAGTCATCAGAGTAGAGTACAGTCCAGTCATCAGAGTAGAGTACAATACAGTCATCAGAGTAGAGTACAGTCCAGACATCAGAGTAGAGTACAGTACAGTCATCAGAGTAGAGTACAGTACAGTCATCAGAGTAGAGTACAGTACAGTCATCAGAGTAGAGTACAGTACAGTCATCAGAGTAGAGTACAGTCATCAGAGTAGAGTCCAGACATCAGAGTAGAGTCCAGACATCAGAGTAGAGTATAGTACAGTCATCAGGATTTCCCAAACGTTTTTACTTCATGGCCCACCAATTGAGGTGTGTTATCGTGACCCAACGTAAGGGTTGAGTGTGAAAAAAAAAACATATCGGCAGCAGAGAGAACATGTTGCAGTTTTAAAGCTAAATCCTGTGACCCACCTGGACCCACGAGTGGGTCCCAACCCCCAGTTTGGGAAGCACTGTAGTAGAGTACAGTGTTACGGCACCTCCCTGCTCTGTCTACTGGGTTTTGCTGCGCTTACTTCCTGCAGGAGATTGATGGGCGGAGTAGGAGAGGTGGGCGGAGCTGGGAGGGTCGTCATGGCTGATGGGGTATACCTGTGACAGCTCAGCTGTGGCATAAAGCCACTGTTTCCCCATTCAGCAAGAGATTCCCCTCTCCATGCAGACCTTTGGTCGTTTCCCCATTCAGCAAGAGATTCCCCTCTCCATGCAGACCTTTGGTCGTTTCCCCATTCAGCAAGAGATTCCCCTCTCCATGCAGACCTTTGGTCGTTTCCCCATTCAGCAAGAGATTCCCCTCTCCATGCAGACCTTTGGTCGTTTCCCCATTCAGCAAGAGATTCCTCTCTCCATGCAGACCTTTGGTCGTTTCCCCATTCAGCAAGAGATTCCTCTCTCCATGCAGACCTTTGGTCGTTTCCCCATTCAGCAAGAGATTCCTCTCTCCATGCAGACCTTTGGTCGTTTCCCCATTCAGCAAGAGATTCCTCTCTCCATGCAGACCTTTGGTCGTTTCCCCATTCAGCAAGAGATTCCCCTCTCCATGCAGACCTTTGGTCGTTTCCCCATTCAGCAAGAGATTCCTCTCTCCATGCAGACCTTTGGTCGTTTCCCCATTCAGCAAGAGATTCCCCTCTCCATGCAGACCTTTGGTCGTTTCCCCATTCAGCAAGAGATTCCCCTCTCCATGCAGACCTTTGGTCGTTTCCCCATTCAGCAAGAGATTCCCCTCTCCATGCAGACCTTTGGTCGTTTCCCCATTCAGCAAGAGATTCCCCTCTCCATGCAGACCTTTGGTCGTTTCCCCATTCAGCAAGAGATTCCCCTCTCCATGCAGACCTTTGGTCGTTTCCCCATTCAGCAAGAGATTCCCCTCTCCATGCAGACCTTTGGTCGTTTCCCCATTCAGCAAGAGATTCCCCTCTCCATGCAGACCTTTGGTCGTTTCCCCATTCAGCAAGAGATTCCCCTCTCCATGCAGACCTTTGGTCGTTTCCCCATTCAGCAAGAGATTCCCCTCTCCATGCAGACCTTTGGTCATTTCGTTGTGGTTTTGGCAGTTGACACCTAATTTACTGACTGTCATGCCTCATCTGATTATTGTTGTGAGTGTTTATTTATTCCTTCATTCAGTGTGTGGTTTCCCATTGTTTGTTACAATCTTGGTTGTAGCAACAGTATATTATAGTATAGTAGAGCAGTAGTTACCTGTCTGTCATTCCTCTCTGAGTGACCCACAACCTTATAATCCCCCTGCAGAGAGGGGAGGAGTCAGACAGACCAATCACATCACAATTAGAAAGCTCACAGTGTATTACAGTTTGCGTTACCAATAGCAACATTATCACGAGGTTAACAGTAACATCATCACAAATACTCTATGTGCAGCTGGAAGGACAGGAACTTACATCATGGAGAGGGAAGGCTGAATCATAGACACCTTTAGCTATTAATGTGGTGATGCCTGAGAGAGAAAGAGGGAGAGGTGTCGGTTACTCAATGTATCAACAAACTCATCTAATATTAGTGAGAGATGCTTCAGTGATCTGTATCAGCTTTCCCATTCAGAGAGGAGAGAAGTGGCTGGGTGGGGGCAAGAGAGGAGAGAATAGGGCAGGGCAATAGAGGAGAGGGCAGGAGAGGAGAGGGCAGGAGAGGAGAGGGCAGGAAATGAGAGGAGCGGGCAGGAGAGGAGAGGGCAGGAAATGAGAGGAGCGGGAAGGAAATGATAGGAGCGGGCAGGAGAGGAGCGGGCAGGAGAGGAGCGGGCAGGAGAGGAGAGGGCAGGAACAGTGGGAAGCTCAGTGGGAACAGCTTTAACTAATTGATTCATTACCTCATGAACTAATTAACAAGACCTCTACGAAGTCAGAAACATCAGTGATTAGCTTCACCAACGAGCCAATCACAGCACAGCTACAGGAACCACAACTCCCACATGCCTCTGCTTCAATCTCAGCCTGACCCCACAACACACTTCAGGAGATGAGAGGACGATAAAGGGAACTGGGAAGAGAGGAGGAGAGGACGATAAAGGGAACTGGGAAGAGAGGAGGAGAGGACAATAAAGGGAACTGGGAGGAGAGGACAATAAAGGGAACTGGGAGGAGAGGACAATAAAGGGAACTGGGAAGAGAGGACAATAAAGGGAACTGGGAAGAGAGGACAATAAAGGGAACTGGGAAGAGAGGACAATAAAGGGAACTGGGAAGAGAGGACAATAAAGGGAACTGGGAAGAGAGGACAATAAAGGGAACTGGGAAGAGAGGACAATAAAGGGAACTGGGAAGAGAGGACAATAAAGGGAACTGGGAAGAGAGGACAATAAAGGGAACTGGGAAGAGAGGACAATAAAGGGAACTGGGAAGAGAGGACAATAAAGGGAACTGGGAAGAGAGGACAATAAAGGGAACTGGGAAGAGAGGACAATAAAGGGAACTGGGAAGAGAGGAGGAGAGGACAATAAAGGGAACTGGGAAGAGAGGAGGAGAGGACAATAGGGAACTGGGAGGAGAGGACAATAAAGGGAACTGGGAGGAGAGGACAATAAAGGGAACTGGGAGGAGAGGACAATAAAGGGAACTGGGAAGAGAGGAAGAGAGGACAATAAAGGGAACTGGGAAGAGAGGAGGAGAGGACAATAAAGGGAACTGGGAAGAGAGGACAATAAAGGGAACTGGGAGGAGAGGACAATAAAGGGAACTGGGAGGAGAGGACAATAAAGGGAACTGGGAAGAGAGGACAATAAAGGGAACTGGGAAGAGAGGAGGAGAGGACAATAAAGGGAACTGGGAAGAGAGGAGGAGAGGACGATAAAGGGAACTGGGAAGAGAGGAGGAGAGGACGATAAAGGGAACTGGGAAGAGAGGAGGAGAGGACAATAAAGGGAACTGGGAAGAGAGGAAGAGAGGACAATAAAGGGAACTTGGAAGAGAGGAGGAGAGGACAATAAAGGGAACTGGGAAGAGAGGACAATAAAGGGAACTGGGAGGAGAGGACAATAAAGGGAACTGGGAGGAGAGGACAATAAAGGGAACTGGGAAGAGAGGACAATAAAGGGAACTGGGAAGAGAGGACAATAAAGGGAACTGGGAAGAGAGGACAATAAGGGAACTGGGAGGAGAGGACAATAAAGGGAACTGGGAGGAGAGGACAATAAAGGGAACTGGGAGGAGAGGACAATAAAGGGAACTGGGAGGAGAGGACAATAAAGGGAACTGGGAGGAGAGGACAATAAAGGGAACTGGGAGGAGAGGACAATAAAGGGAACTGGGAGGAGAGGACAATAAAGGGAACTGGGAGGAGAGGACAATAAAGGGAACTGGGAAGAGAGGACAATAAAGGGAACTGGGAAGAGAGGACAATAAAGGGAACTGGGAAGAGAGGACAATAAAGGGAACTGGGAAGAGAGGACAATAAAGGGAACTGGGAAGAGAGGACAATAAAGGGAACTGGGAAGAGAGGACAATAAAGGGAACTGGGAAGAGAGGACAATAAAGGGAACTGGGAAGAGAGGACAATAAAGGGAACTGGGAAGAGAGGACAATAAAGGGAACTGGGAAGAGAGGACAATAAAGGGAACTGGGAAGAGAGGACAATAAAGGGAACTGGGAAGAGAGGACAATAAGGGAACTGGAAGAGAGGAGGAGAGGACAATAAAGGGAACTGGGAAGAGAGGAGGAGAGGACGATAAAGGGAACTGGGAAGAGAGGGACAATAAAGGGAACTGGGAAGAGAGGACAATAAAGGGAACTGGGAAGAGAGGAGGAGAGGACAATAAAGGGAACTGGGAAGAGAGGAGGAGAGGACGATAAAGGGAACTGGGAAGAGAGGAGGAGAGGACGATAAAGGGAACTGGGAAGAGAGGAGGAGAGGACAATAAAGGGAACTGGGAGGAAGAGGACAATAAAGGGAACTGGGAGGAGAGGACAATAAAGGGAACTGGGAAGAGAGGACAATAAAGGGAACTGGGAGGAGAGGACAATAAAGGGAACTGGGAAGAGAGGACAATAAGGGAACTGGGAAGAGAGGGACAATAAAGGGAACTGGGAAGAGAGGACAATAAAGGGAACTGGGAAGAGAGGACAATAAAGGGAACTGGGAAGAGAGGACAATAAAGGGAACTGGGAAGAGAGGACAATAAAGGGAACTGGGAAGAGAGGACAATAAAGGGAACTGGGAAGAGAGGACAATAAAGGGAACTGGGAAGAGAGGACAATAAAGGGAACTGGGAAGAGAGGACAATAAAGGGAACTGGGAAGAGAGGACAATAAAGGGAACTGGGAAGAGAGGACAATAAAGGGAAACTGGGAAGAGAGGACAATAAAGGGAACTGGGAAGAGAGGACAATAAAGGGAACTGGGAAGAGAGGACAATAAAGGGAACTGGGAAGAGAGGACAATAAAGGGAACTGGGAAGAGAGGACAATAAGGGAACTGGGAAGAGAGGACAATAAAGGGAACTGGGAAGAGAGGACAATAAAGGGAACTGGGAAGAGAGGACAATAAAGGGAACTGGGAAGAGAGGACAATAAAGGGAACTGGAAGAGAGGACAATAAAGGGAACTGGGGAAGAGAGGAGGAGAGGACAATAAAGGGAACTGGAAGAGAGGAGGAGAGGACGATAAAGGGAACTGGGAAGAGAGGAGGAGAGGACATAAAGGGAACTGGAAGAGAGGAGGAGAGGACGATAAAGGGAACTGGGAAGAGAGGAGGAGAGGACAATAAAGGGAACTGGAAGAGAGGAGGAGAGGACAATAAAGGGAACTGGGAAGAGAGGAGGAGAGGAAATAAAGGGAACTGGGAAGAGAGGAGGAGAGGACAATAAAGGGAACTGGGAGAGAGGAGGAGAGGACAATAAAGGGACTGGGAAGAGAGGAAGAGAGGACGATAAAGGGAATGGGAAGAGAGGAGGAGAGGAACAAAAGGGAACTGGGAAGAGAGGAGGAGAGGACAATAAAGGGAACTGGGAAGAGAGGAGGAGAGGACAATAAAGGGAACTGGGAAGAGAGGAGGAGAGGACAATAAAGGGAACTGGGAAGAGAGGAGGAGAGGACAATAAGGGAACTGGGAAGAGAGGACGATAAAGGGAACTGGGAAGAGAGGACGATAAAGGGAACTGGGAAGAGAGGACAATAAAGGGAACTGGGAAGAGAGGAGGAGAGGACAATAAAGGGAACTGGGAAGAGAGGAGGAGAGGACAATAAAGGGAACTGGGAAGAGAGGAGGAGAGGACAATAAAGGGAACTGGGAAGAGAGGAGGAGAGGACGATAAAGGGAACTGGGAGGAGAGGAGGAGAGGACAATAAAGGGAACTGGGAAGAGAGGAGGAGAGGACAAAAGGGAACTGGGAAGAGGGGGGAGAGAGAGAGGCTCAGGCGAAGAGAGAGAAAGGACGATAAAGGGAACTGGTAAGAGAGGAGGAGAGGGAGAGAGGCTCAGGCGAAGAGAGAAAAACAGAGGGTGTGTCCTAATATGTATAATACCGTGCATAAAATGGTCCATTTGAGAAGCACTCTGTGCTAACGTTCCTGCATTAACATTTCCTTTTACCAATACAGACGAAACAAGATTGCTTTATGTAGTTAACGTTTACTTTATAATTATCATCTGGCAATACATGAATTCTATTCATCTAGCTAGCCATCTAGTTTTACATGTAGAAAACAACCGCAAACTAATGCTGATAAGGACAGATCAACATTTAGCTTTGGGAGGAGGGTAGCGTGTTATTTATTGGACAGGGTAGCGTGTTATTTATTGGACATGGGAGGGTAGCGTGTTATTTATTGGACAGGGGAGGGTGTTATTTATTGGACAGGGGAGGGTAGCGTGTTATTTATTGGACAGGGGAGGGTAGCGTGATATTTATTGGACAGGGTAGCGTGTTATTTATTGGACAGGGGAGGGTAGCGTGTCATTTATTGGACAGGGTAGCGTGTTATTTATTGGACAGGGGAGCGTGTTATTTATTGGACAGGGGAGCGTGATATTTATTGGACAGGGTAGCGTGTTATTTATTGGACAGGGGAGGGTAGCGTGTTATTTATTGGACAGGGGAGGGTAGCGTGTTATTTATTGGACAGGGGAGGGTAGCGTGTTATTTATTGGACAGGGTAGCGTGTTATTTATTGGACAGGGTAGCGTGTTATTTATTGGACAGGGTAGCGTGTTATTTATTGGACAGGGGGAGGGTAGCGTGTTATTTATTGGACAGGGTAGCGTGTTATTTATTGGACAGGGTAGCGTGTTATTTATTGGACAGGGTAGCGTGTTATTTATTGGACAGGGTAGCGTGTTATTTATTGGACAGGGGAGGGTAGCGTGTCATTTATTGGACAGGGGAGGGTAGCGTGTCATTTATTGGACAGGGGAGGGTAGCGTGTCATTTATTGGACAGGGTAGCGTGTCATTTATTGGACAGGGTAGCGTGTTATTTATTGGACAGGGTAGCGTGTTATTTATTGGACAGGGTAGCGTGTTATTTATTGGACAGGGTAGCGTGTCATTTATTGGACAGGGTAGCGTGTCATTTATTGGACAGGGGAGGGTAGCGTGTTATTTATTGGACAGGGGAGGGTAGAGTGTTATTTATTGGACAGGGTAGCGTGTTATTTATTGGACAGGGTAGCGAGTTATTTATTGGACAGGGGAGGGTAGCGTGTTATTTTATTGGACAGGGTAGCGTGTTATTTATTGGACAGGGTAGAGTGTTATTTATTGGACAGGGTAGAGTGTTATTTATTGGACAGGGTAGAGTGTTATTTATTGGACAGGGTAGAGTGTTATTTATTGGACAGGGTAGAGTGTTATTTATTGGACAGGGTAGCGTGTTATTTATTGGACAGGGGGAGGGTAGAGTGTTATTTATTGGACAGGGGAGGGTAGAGTGTTATTTATTGGACAGGGTAGCGTGTTATTTATTGGACAGGGTAGCGAGTTATTTATTGGACAGGGGAGGGTAGCGTGTTATTTATTGGACAGGGTAGCGTGTTATTTATTGGACAGGGTAGAGTGTTATTTTTGACAGGGTAGAGTGTTATTTATTGGACAGGGTAGAGTGTTATTTATTGGACAGGGTAGAGTGTTATTTATTGGACAGGGTAGAGTGTTATTTATTGGACAGGGTAGCGTGTTATTTATTGACAGGGGAGGGTAGAGTGTTATTTATTGGACAGGGGAGGGTAGAGTGTTATTTATTGGACAGGGGAGGGGTAGAGTGTTATTTATTGGACAGGGTAGTGTGTGTTATTTATTGGACAGGGAGGGTAGCGTGTTATTTATTGGACAGGGGAGGGTAGCGTGTTATTTATTGGACAGGGTAGCGTGTTATTTATTGGACAGGGTAGAGTGTCATTTATTGGACAGGGGAGGGTAGCGTGTCATTTATTGGACAGGGTAGCGTGTTATTTATTGGACAGGGTAGCGTGTTATTTATTGGACAGGGTAGCGTGTTATTTATTGGACAGGGTAGCGTGTTATTTATTGGACAGGGTAGCGTGTTATTTATTGGACAGGGTAGCGTGTTATTTATTGGACAGGGTAGCGTGTTATTTATTGGACAGGGGAGGGTGTTATTTATTGGACAGGGTAGCGTGTTATTTATTGGACAGGGGAGGGTGTTATTTATTGGACAGGGTAGCGTGTTATTTATTGGACAGGGTAGCGTGTTATTTATTGGACAGGGTAGCGTGTTATTTATTGGACAGGGTAGCGTGTTATTTATTGGACAGGGTATGGTGGAGAACACCAATCACTCACTGTACCCCTGTGTGGACCTGTACTGAGGAACCATGGATTACACCAATCACTCACTGTTCCCCTGTATGGACCTGTACTGAGGAACCATGGAGAACACCAATCACTCACTGTTCCCCTGTATGGACCTGTACTGAGGAACAATGGAGAAGGAACCATGGATAACACCAATCACTCACTGTACCCCTGTGTGGACCTGTACTGAGGAACAATGGAGAACACCAATCACTCACTGTACCCCTGTATGGACCTGTACTGAGGAACCATGGAGAACACCAATCACTCACTGTAACCATGTCTGGACCTGTACTGAGGAACCATGGAGAAGACCACGATGCTCTGACAGTATGGAAGCATGGACCTGTACTGAGGAACCATGGAGAAGACCAATCACTCACTGTACCCCTGTCTGGACCTGTACTGAGGAACCATGGAGAAGGTCAATGACCTCAAAGTAGGCAACTTTGGGCAAATCAGGGGTTAGATGTCACTCACCCATGGATTGGCTGGTGCGTGTGCAGGCAGTGCGTCTCAGGATCTCGTACACCTGAGGGGGTTAGGTCACACAGAATATTGTGTCAGAGAGAAACAGAGAGCTGAAACCATATTCCCATTGATTCTTTACATTCATATAAAACAGAGAAACATCCTGAATGACAGACTCACTATTCGACTGCGTGTTGCGTTGTCAAAGAACGTGTCTTTAGAGGTGATGTTAAATCTGTAGAGAACAAAGAACAGGTCTCAACTCAGGGAAACTCAGATGGTGACTCCATATACAGACCAGCTGTTGTCAGAGTGTGTGTGAGGACGTGTGTGGGGCTTGGTGTGGGGCGTGGTGTGGTGCATGGGGCATAGCGTGGGGCGTGGCGTGACGTAGGGCGTGGCGTGGGGCTTGGTGTGGGGTGTGGTGTGGTGTGGGTGCATCTTACAAGTGTAGTTTGTCCCTGGAGAAGCAGTGTGAGAGCTGCTTGGTGGTGCTGTGGCCTAGCTGGGGGATGTTGGGTTGGAACGGCTGGTTCACCTTCCTCCAGAACTCACTGAGGCTGGCACTGAACCCATTCTCCTGCTTCAGATCATAGCTCTAGACAGACAGAGACACAGACAGATTAATAGAGGCACCTGCTGTGGCTCATATACAGGGTCTCCCTCCCACTGCAGCAGGGGCTGGGGATTCAGAAAAATGTCATGTCCTCAGAGGCCACTCATTGTGCAGTAGTCATAAAAACAAAATAAAAACAGCAAATAGCAGAGGATATTTAGAAAAAAGTCAAAACAGCCTCCATGTAAAGTCAAAACAGCCTCCATGTAAAGTCAAACAGCCTCCATGTAAAGTCCAAACAGACTCCATGTAAAGTCAAAACAGCCTCCATGTAAAGTCAAAACAGCCTCCATGTAAAGTCAAAACAGCCTGCATGTAAAGTCAAAACAGACTGCATGTAAAGTCCAAACAGACTCCATGTAAAGTCCAAACAGACTCCATGTAAAGTCCAAACAGACTGCATGTAAAGTCAAACAGACTCCATGTAAAGTCCAAACAGACTGCATGTAAAGTCAAAACAGACTGCATGTAAAGTCAAAACAGACTGCATGTAAAGTCAAAACAGACTGCATGTAAAGTCCAAACAGACTCCATGTAAAGTCAAACAGCCTCCATGTAAAGTCAAAACAGACTCCATGTAAAGTCCAAACAGACTGCATGTAAAGTCAAACAGCCTCCATGTAAAGTCAAAACAGACTGCATGTAAGTAAAGTCCAAACAGACTGCATGTAAGTAAAGTCCAAACAGACTGCATGTAAGTAAAGTCAAAACAGACTGCATGTAAGTAAAGTCAAAACAGACTGCATGTAAAGTCAAAACAGACTGCATGTAAAGTCAAAACAGACTGCATGTAAAGTCAAAACAGACTGCATGTAAAGTCAAAACAGACTGCATGTAAAGTCAAAACAGACTGCATGTAAAGTCAAAACAGACTGCATGTAAAGTCAAACAGACTGCATGTAAAGTCAAACAGACTCCATGTAAAGTCAAAACAGACTCCATGTAAAGTCAAAACAGACTCCATGTAAAGTCCAAACAGACTCCATGTAAAGTCCAAACAGACTGCATGTAAAGTCAAAACAGACTCCATGTAAAGTCCAAACAGACTCCATGTAAAGTCCAAACAGACTCCATGTAAAGTCCAAACAGCCTCCATGTAAAGTCCAAACAGCCTCCATGTAAAGTCAAAACAGACTCCATGTAAAGTCCAAACAGACTGCATGTAAAGTCAAACAGCCTCCATGTAAAGTCAAAACAGACTGCATGTAAAGTCAAAACAGACTGCATGTAAGTAAAGTCAAAACAGACTGCATGTAAAGTCAAACAGCCTCCATGTAAAGTCAAAACAGACTGCATGTAAGTAAAGTCCAAACAGACTCCATGTAAGTAAAGTCAAAACAGACTGCATGTAAAGTCAAACAGCCTCCATGTAAAGTCAAAACAGACTGCATGTAAGTAAAGTCCAAACAGACTGCATGTAAAGTCCAAACAGACTGCATGTAAAGTCAAAACAGACTCCATGTAAAGTCAAAACAGACTCCATGTAAAGTCCAAACAGACTCCATGTAAAGTCAAACAGACTCCATGTAAAGTCAAACAGACTCCATGTAAAGTCCAAACAGACTGCATGTAAAGTCCAAACAGACTGCATGTAAAGTCAAACAGCCTCCATGTAAAGTCAAAACAGACTGCATGTAAGTAAAGTCATAACAGACTGCATGTAAGTAAAGTCAAAACAGACTGCATGTAAGTAAAGTCCAAACAGACTGCATGTAAGTAAAGTCCAAACAGACTGCATGTAAAGTCCAAACAGACTGCATGTAAAGTCAAAGACTGCATGTAAGTAAAGTTCAAACAGACTGCATGTAAGTAAAGTCCAAACAGACTGCATGTAAAGTCAAAACAGACTCCATGTAAAGTCAAAACAGACTGCATGTAAAGTCAAACAGCCCCCATGTAAAGTCAAAACAGACTGCATGTAAGTAAAGTCCAAACAGACTGCATGTAAAGTCCAAACAGACTGCATGTAAAGTCAAAACAGACTCCATGTAAAGTCAAAACAGACTGCATGTAAAGTCAAAACAGACTGCATGTAAAGTCAAAACAGACTGCATGTAAGTAAAGTCCAAACAGACTGCATGTAAGTAAAGTCCAAACAGACTGCATGTAAGTAAAGTCCAAACAGACTGCATGTAAAGTTCAAACAGACTGCATGTAAGTAAAGTCCAAACAGACTGCATGTAAAGTCAAAACAGACTCCATGTAAAGTCAAAACAGACTGCATGTAAAGTCAAACAGCCTCCATGTAAAGTCAAAACAGACTGCATGTAAGTAAAGTCCAAACAGACTGCATGTAAAGTCCAAACAGACTGCATGTAAAGTCCAAACAGACTGCATGTAAAGTCAAAACAGACTCCATGTAAAGTCAAAACAGACTGCATGTAAGTAAAGTCCAAACAGACTGCATGTAAGGAAAGTCCAAACAGACTGCATGTAAGTAAAGTCCAAACAGACTGCATGTAAGTAAAGTCCAAACAGACTGCATGTAAAGTCAAAACAGACTCCATGTAAAGTCAAAACAGACTGCATGTAAAGTCAAAACAGACTGCATGTAAAGTCAAAACAGACTGCATGTAAAGTCAAAACAGACTGCATGTAAAGTCAAAACAGACTGCATGTAAAGTCAAAACAGACTCCATGTAAAGTCAAAACAGACTGCATGTAAAGTCAAACAGCCTCCATGTAAAGTCAAAACAGACTGCATGTAAGTAAAGTCCAAACAGACTGCATGTAAAGTCCAAACAGACTGCATGTAAAGTCCAAACAGACTGCATGTAAAGTCAAAACAGACTCCATGTAAAGTCAAAACAGACTGCATGTAAGTAAAGTCCAAACAGACTGCATGTAAGGAAAGTCCAAACAGACTGCATGTAAGTAAAGTCCAAACAGACTGCATGTAAGTAAAGTCCAAACAGACTGCATGTAAAGTCAAAACAGACTCCATGTAAAGTCAAAACAGACTGCATGTAAAGTCAAAACAGACTGCATGTAAAGTCAAAACAGACTGCATGTAAAGTCAAAACAGACTGCATGTAAAGTCAAAACAGACTGCATGTAAAGTCAAAACAGACTCCATGTAAAGTCAAAACAGACTGCATGTAAAGTCAAAACAGACTGCATGTAAAGTCAAACAGACTGCATGTAAAGTCAAACAGACTCCATGTAAAGTCAAAACAGACTGCATGTAAAGTCAAAACAGACTGCATGTAAAGTCCAAACAGACTGCATGTAAAGTCCAAACAGACTGCATGTAAAGTCCAAACAGACTGCATGTAAAGTCCAAACAGACTGCATGTAAAGTCCAAACAGACTGCATGTAAAGTCCAAACAGACTGCATGTAAAGTCAAAACAGACTGCATGTAAAGTCAAAACAGACTGCATGTAAATGTGCAATCACGCCAACATTTTGGTAAGTTGCAGAATTGCAATAAAAGAGAACTTGGCCCGAATTCTTTAAGACTTCAGGTCAGTCTGTACCTGCAGCCAGAGGGCAGGGGCTGGAATTCAGGGTGGAGTAGATGGGAAGAGTCAACCTCTATTGTGTTGGCCTTCTGGAGGGCCCTGCCCAGGTAGAGGGATGGAGAGGGCCCTGCCCAGGTAGAGGGATGGAGAGGGCCCTGCCCAGGTAGAGGGATGGAGAGGGCCCTGCCCAGGTAGAGGGATGGAGAGGGCCCTGCCCAGGTAGAGGGATGGAGAGGGCCCTGCCCAGGTAGAGGGATGGAGAGGGCCCTGCCCAGGTAGAGGGATGGAGAGGGCCCTGCCCAGGTAGAGGGATGGAGAGGGCCCTGCCCAGGTAGAGGGATGGAGAGGGCCCTGCCCAGGTAGAGGGATGGAGAGGGCTCTGCCCAGGTAGAGGGATGGAGAGGGCTCTGCCCAGGTAGAGGGATGGAGAGGGCTCTGCCCAGGTAGAGGGATGGAGAGGGCTCTGCCCAGGTAGAGGGATGGAGAGGGCTCTGCCCAGGTAGAGGGATGGAGAGGGCTCTGCCCAGGTAGAGGGATGGAGAGGGCTCTGCCCAGGTAGAGGGATGGAGAGGGCTCTGCCCAGGTAGAGAGATGGAGAGGGCTCTGCCCAGGTAGAGGGAAGGAGAGGGCCCTGCCCAGGTAGAGGGATCGAGAGGGCTCTGCCCAGATAGGTGGAACGGGAGCAGTGACAGTACCTCCCCATCAGGGGAGGTGGAACGGGAGCAGTGACAGTGACAGTACCTCCACATCAGGGGAGGTGGAACGGGAGCAGTGACCGTACCTCCACATCAGGGGAGGTGGAACGGGAGCAGTGATAGTACCTCTATATACAGTTCCTTCAGAAAGTTTTCAGACCCCTTGACTTTCCTACATTTTGTTATGTTACAGCCTTTTTCCAAAATGTATTAAATAAATAAATGTAACTCAGTAATCTACACAGAATACCCCATAATGTCAAGAATCTTCCTAGGGCTGGCCGGCCAGCCAAACTGAGCAATCGTGGAAGAAGGACCTTGGTCAGCGAGGTGACCAAAATATCAATCGTCACTGACAGGTCCTCTGTGGAGATGGGAGAACTTTCCAGAAGGACAACCATCTCTGCAACACTCCACCAATCAGGACTTTATGGTAGAGTGGGCAAACGGAAGCCACTCCTCAGTAAAAGGCACATGACACCCCCATGGAGTTTGCCAAAAGGGAACTAAAGAAAGACTCTCAGACCATGAGAAACAAGATTCCCTGGTCTGATGAAACCAAGATTTAACTCCTTGGCCTGATTGCCAAGCGTTACGTCTGGAGGAAACCTGACACCATCCCTACGGTGAAGCATGGTGGTGGCAGCATCATGCTGAGGGGATATTTTTTGGCAGCAGGGATTGGGAGACTAGTGATGATCAAGGCAAAGATGAACAGAGCAAAGTACAGAGATCCTTGATGAAAACCAGAGCGCTCAGGACCTGACTGGAGCGAAGGTTCACCTTCCAACAGGACAATGACCCTAAGCACACATCCAAGACAACTCAGGAGTGGCTTCGGGACGAGTCTCCGACTGTCCTTGAGTGGCCCAGCCTGAGACCGGTTTTGAACCCGATCAAACATTTCTGAAGAGACCTGAATATAGCTGTGCCGTGACGCTCTCCATCCAGCCTTACAGAGCTTGCCCCAGACCTGGTGTTTTCAACTCTCTCGAGACAGTAGGAGCGGTAGAGATACTCTGAATGACCGGCTATAAAAAGCCAACTGACATTTTCTCCTGAGGTGCTGACCTACAACCACTGTGATTATTATTATTTGACCCTGCTGGTCATCTATGAACATCTTGGCCGTGTTCAGTTATAATCTCAACCCGGCACAGCCAGAAGAGGACTGGCCACCTCTCATAACCTAGAGAGGAACCAGGTTTTGGCCATTCTAGGGAGTTTCTCCTAGCCACCGTGCTTCTACACCTGCATTTCTTGCCGTTTGGGGATTTATGCTGGGTTTCTGTGCAGCACTTTGTGACATCAGCTGATGTAAGAAGAGCTATGTAAATACATTTGATTGATCTGAAGAGAGGAATGGGAGAAACTCTCCAAATACAGGAGAGTCAAGCTTGTACCCAAGAAGACTCCAGGCTGTCATCGCTGCTTCAACAAAGTACTAACTATGGGGTCTGAAAATGCAAGTGTGTTATTTCAGCTTTTTTTTATTTATGTGCAAAAAAACTCTACAAACCTGTTTTTGTTTCGTCATTATGGGGTATCGTATGTAGATTGATGAGGGGGAAAAAGACCATTTCATTCATTTCTGTCAGTCGGGATCTTCGTGAAATGGGTTTCCATGGCTGAGCAGCCGCACACAAGCCTAAGATCACCATGCGCAATGCTAAGCTTTGGCTGGAGTGCCATTTTGGAATGAGCTGCACAACGAGCAGGTGTCCACATACACTACTTGACCAAAAGTATGTGGACACCTGCTCATGCAAAATCATGGGATTTAATATGGAGTAGGTCCCCTCTTTGCTGCTATAACAGCCTCCACTCTTCTGGGAAGGCTTTCCACTAGATGTTGGAACATTGTTGCTATAACAGCCTCCACTCTTCTGGGAAGGCTTTCCACTAGATGTTGGAACATTGCTGCTATAACAGCCTCCACTCTTCTGGGAAGGCTTTCCACTAGATGTTGGAACATTGCTGCTATAACAGCCTCCACTCTTCTGGGAAGGCTTTCCACTAGATGTTGGAACATTGCTGTGGGGACTTGCTTCCATTCAGCCACAACAGTATTAGTGAGGTCGGGCACTGATGTTGGGCGATTAGACCTCCTGGCTCGCAGTCGGCGTTCCAATGAAGTATGTCCCCTTTGGTCCATTTTCCCCAATGTGAGTTGTTACATTGTAAAAGACAAGTCTCTGCTGTAGTGTGTTTGATTCACATAATGTTTCAGGTACCAGCAAATGTAATCCAAGTAGGAGAATAATCCCACCGTGTCTTCATGTGGCTCTACTGTAGCCCGAGGGGCGATCTGATGCAACATTAAAGACCGTTAAACTACTATAAACAAGGCAACAACAACGAATGAGTTAAAAAAAACATTTAAAAAAGGTGCAGGGCAACACTGAGATTAACCCCCTGTTTGTGTTAGGGGAGGATCCATCCATAGGATTACACACACACACACGGCTGTAAAGTGGTGGAGGTCTCACCTTCTTAGTGGGGATTTTGATCTTGAGGAACTCTGCCTCTCTGCTCAGGACCTGCCAGGGGACATGGAGTCTCGTGAAGCTGGGCCCGTAGACCCTGACCTGGGGGAGAGGACAGTAACCAACAGGTAGGAACCATAGTTTAATACCAGGGGGAGGACAGAGGATAGTAACCAACCAACAGGTAGGAACCATAGTTTAATACCAGGGGGAGGACAGAGGATAGTAACCAACAGGTAGGAACCATAATTTAATACCAGAAGGAGGACAGTAACCAACAGGTAGGAACCATAGTTTAATACCAGGGGGAGGACAGAGGATAGTAACCAACCAACAGGTAGGAACCATAGTTTAATACCAGGAGGAGGACAGAGGATAGTAACTAACAGGTAGGAACCATAGTTTAATACCAGGAGGACAGGTGGTGGGAACCAACAGTCAGGTAGGATTGCAAACCCGCCCACCACCTCCCAACCCCGCCCACCACCTCCCAACCCTATTTCAATGTTACCACTCTCCAGTATGGCGTTGTTAATTCATCAGAAACTCAGTTGTTCCTATTTGCGAGTCGCGACTTAGCAGTATAATAGATCATCTTTGGCTGAACCAACAGCTCGTCTCCGTTGCCGACACTTGGCCACCTGAGCTTTGGAACTAGGAAATAGGAGACGGTCCTCCACTTTAACAGCAAATGATCAAAATCCATTGGAGAATTTTTCAAGTTTCACTTATTCTTTAGCTATTCTGTATTAAATATATACACACAGTACCAGTCAACCGTTTGGACACACCTACTCATTCAAGGGTTTTTCTTTATTTTACTATTTATCCATTATAAAATAGTGAACACATAAAAATTATGAAATAACACATTGATAAACAAATCAAAATATATTTTAGATTCAAATTAGCCACCCTTTGCCTTGACAGCTTTGCACACGATTGGCCTTCTCTCAACCAGCTTCATGAGGTCGTCACCTGGAATGTATAGAAGGAGTTCCCACATATGCTAAGCATTTGTTGGCTGCTTTTCACTCTGCGGTCCAACTCATCCCAAACCATCTCAATTGGGTTGAGGTCGGGTGATTGTGGAGGCCAGGTCATCTGATGCAGCACTCCATCACTCTCCTTCTTGGTCAAATAGCCCTTCCACAGCCTGGAGGTGTGTTTGGGGTCATTGTACTGTTGAAAAACAAATGATAGTCGGACTAAGCGCAAACCCATGGGATGACGTATCGCGGCAGAATGCTGTGGTAGCCATGCTGGTTAAGTGTGTCTTGAATTCAAAAAAATAAATCACAGTGTCACCAGCAAAGCACCCCCACACCTCCTCCATGCGTCACGGTAGGAACCACACATGTGGAGATCCTCCGTTCACCTACTCTTCGTCTCACAAAGACACGGCGGTTGTAACCAACAATCTCAAATTTGGACTCTGACAAAAAAGGACAGATTTCATGTTTCTTGGCCAAAGTCTCTTCTTCTTATTGGTGTCCTTTAGTAGTGGTTTCTTTGCAGTAATTCGACCATGAAGGCCTGATTCACACAGTCTCCTCTGAACAGTTGACCTGATTCACCCAGTCTCCTCTGAGCAGTTGACCTGATTCACACAGTCTCCTCTGAGCAGTTGGCCTGATTCACACAGTCTCCTCTGAACAGTTGACCTGATTCACACAGTCTCCTCTGAACAGTTGACCTGATTCACACAGTCTCCTCTGAACAGTTGGCCTGATTCACACAGTCTCCTCTGAACAGTTGGCCTGATTCACACAGTCTCCTCTGAACAGTTGATGTTGAGATGTGTCTGTTACTTGAACTCTGAAGCATTTATTTGGGCTGCAATTTCTAAGGCTGGTAACTCTAATGAACTGATCCTCTGTAGCGGAGGTAAATCACGGTCTTCCTTTCCTGTGGTGGTCCTCATGAGAGCCAGTTTCATCATAGCGTTTGATGGTTTTTGCGACTGCACTTGAAGGAATGTTCAAAGTTCTTGAAATTATCCGGATTGACTGACCTTCATGTCATAAATCCTCAAGGATCGAACCCTTTGTTTTCACCTAAAATGACCCAAATCTAACTGCTAACTTTTCATGTACATACCACTAACTATAGAGAACATACAAAACATTATATGGTAATACACTATTTAAGTTTACACAAGGAATGTCAGATGGATCATTAGCTTATACACATCTAGATGGCCGGGTGGGTGTGGAGCCAGAGACAGCAGGGGTTCATACTGTAGAACCCAGCTCCTACAGCTGAATATAAAATAGATGTATCCTTTTCTCAGCGATCTACACAGAATACACCACAATGACAAAGCAACATGTATATGGAATATCTACAGAGGCCCATTATCAGCAACCATCACTCCTGTGTTCCAATGGCATGTTGTGTTAGCTAATCCAAGTGTATCATTTTAAAAAGGCTAATTGATCATTAGAAAACCCTTTTGCAATTATGTTAGCCTAGCTGAAATTGTTGTTCTGATTAAAGAAGCAATACAACTGGCCTTCTTTAGACTAGTTGAGTATCTGGAGCATCAGCATTTGTGGGTTTGATTACAGGCTCAAAATGTCCAGAAACAAAGAACTTTCTTCTGAAACTCGGTCTATTCTTGTTCTGAGAAATGAAGGTTATTCCATGCGAGAAATTGCCAAGCAACTGAAGTTCTGGTACAACGCTGTGAGCCATACAGAGCCACTATGAGCAGAGCGCATGCAGAGTGAGGGTGACACACAGAGTGGAGCGACTAATGGCTTTACTAAGGGAATAAGTCATTTCTCATTTTGGGTTTCAGGCAGCGCAACTGGGCCTGGGTAGGGTGGGGCCTGAACGTTGCGGGTATGGGTAGGATTCGGGGTTAAAATACATGCCCGTGCAGGGCTCTAGTAAACATTGGTCACAGAAGATCATTGGGACTACACGCCCACCTTTGGGTTGAACAACGCGAGAGGTAGAGTCAGTTAACGTCTGCTGCTTGGTTGAACAACACGAGAGGTAGAGTCAGTTAACGTCTGC
This sequence comes from Oncorhynchus kisutch, assembly GCF_002021735.2. NCBI lineage: Eukaryota > Metazoa > Chordata > Actinopteri > Salmoniformes > Salmonidae > Oncorhynchus > Oncorhynchus kisutch. Next base: position 162,695 of record NW_022265791.1, on the reverse strand, counting down.
TGCTTGGTTGAACAACACGAGAGGTAGAGTCAGTTAACGTCTGCTGCTTGGTTGAACAACACGAGAGGTAGAGTCAGTTAACGTCTGCTGCTTGGTTGAACAACGCGAGAGGTAGAGTCAGTTAACGTCTGCTGCTTGGTTGAACAGCCCGAGAGGTAGAGTCAGTTAAAACGTCTGCTGCTTGGTTGAACAGCCCGAGAGGTAGAGTCAGTTAACGTCTGCTGCTTGGTTGAACAGCCCGAGAGGTAGAGTCAGTTAACGTCTGCTGCTTTCTGAGAATCACTGGGCTAGAAGAGCAGGGCGGAAGAGCAGAGTCTCATATGGTGATGGCAATGCAACTTTTTGAAAGACGGGTGTTTCTTTAACTAGGATGCAAACGTACACTAAATGACGATATTTCCAGACCGCATGCATGGTGGATGGACTAGAAATACAAGTGAAAATATATTTATGGTCAAATTCCCCTTACTTTTCATTAGGTGAGCAATGTGAAATATTACAAATTGATTTGTTAATTACTTTGTTATTTTTTTAAACTGCAGCGATAATGATACATTTCACCAGAAATAACACCAGACCAGCAACCACAGAGCGCACACACACACACACACACACACACACAGAACGGTTGGTCTCTCACCTCGGTGTCTCTCTCCATCTCAAGCCCCGCCTCCAGTAGCCTGGCCTCAAACTCCTCCCTGATCAGCACCATCTCTCCTTCAGCTGGGTCCGCCTCTAATTCCACCTCCACCGCCAGGTCCACACACACCTCCCCGTCCCCCGCACTCCGCTGCCCGGCTGCACATCCCAAACCCCCCACAGGGCCGGAGAGGGTGGAGCTACCATTGGAGATGACAGAGAGGCGATGAGGAGGGTGTGGAGGGGCGGAGAGACGGTGCAGCCGGTCGCTGCCCCTCACAGAGATCTGTTTGCGTTGGTAGAACACCAGAACATAGTCCACCTTCCTCCGGCCATCTGAGAAGAACTGACAAGAACTTTGGCCATCCTGGGGGGCCGCTAGCCCAACACCCCCACCCTGGAAGAGAGGAGAGGGGACTGGTCAGTAACTAACACCCCCTCCCTGGAGGAGAGGAGAGGGGACTGGTCAGTAACTAACACCCCCTCCCTGGAGGAGAGGAGAGGGGACTGGTCAGTAACTAACACCCCCTCCCTGGAGGAGAGGAGAGGGGACTGGTCAGTAACTAACACCCCCTCCCTGGAGGAGAGGAGAGGGGACTGGTCAGTAACTAACACCCCCTCCCTGGAGGAGAGGAGAGGGGACTGGTCAGTAACTAACACCCCCTCCCTGGAGGAGAGGAGTGGGGACTGGTCAGTAACTAACACCCCCTCCCTGGAGGAGAGGGGACTGGTCAGTAACTAACACCCCCTCCCTGGAGGAGAGGGGACTGGTCAGTAACTAACACCCCCTCCCTGGAGGAGAGGGGACTGGTCAGTAACTAACACCCCCTCCCTGGAGGAGAGGGGACTGGTCAGTAACTAACACCCCCTCCCTGGGGGAGAGGGGACTGGTCAGTAACTAACACCCCCTCCCTGGAGGAGAGGAGACTGGTCAGTAACTAACACCCCCTCCCTGGAGGAGAGGGGACTGGTCAGTAACTAACACCCCCTCCCTGGAGGAGAGGGGACTGGTCAGTAACTAACACCCCCTCCCTGGAGGAGAGGGGACTGGTCAGTAACTAACACCCCCTCCCTGGAGGAGAGGGGACTGGTCAGTAACTAACACCCCCTCCCTGGAGGAGAGGGGACTGGTCAGTAACTAACACCCCCTCCCTGGAGGAGAGGGGACTGGTCAGTAACTAACACCCCCTCCCTGGAGGAGAGGGGACTGGTCAGTAACTAACACCCCCTCCCTGGAGGAGAGGGGACTGGTCAGTAACTAACACCCCCTCCCTGGAGGAGAGGAGACAGACAGGGGACTGGTCAGTCACTGTTCAGTAGGGCAGAAGTAGCTAAATTCAACAACAAAAATCTAAAACAGAGATGAACACACCCCTCCCTGGTTCTGAGATGAACACACCCCTCCCTGGTTCTGAGATGAACACACCCCTCCCTGGTTCTGAGATGAACACACCCCTCCCTGGTTCTGAGATGAACACACCCCTCCCTGGTTCTGAGATGAACACACCCCTCCCTGGTTCTGAGATGAACACACCCCTCCCTGGTTCTGAGATGAACACACCCCTCCCTGGTTCTGAGATGAACACACCCCTCCCTGGTTCTGAGGAGGGTGAATAGCAGGTCAACTTTATTGAAAGATGCAGAAGTTGTACAGTACCAGTCAGATGTTGACACCTACTCATTCAAGAGGTTTTCTTTATGTTTTATATGTTCTACATTGTAGAATAATGGTAAAGACATCGAAACTATGAAATAACACATCTGGAATCATGTAGTAACCAAAACAAGTGTTCAAATCTAAATATTTTAATTCTTCAAAGTAGCCACCCTTTGCCATGATGACAGCTTTGCACATTTTAGGCCTTCTCTCAACCAGCTTCACCTGGAATGCTTTTCCAACAGTCTTGAAGGAGTTCCCACATAAGCTGAGCACTTGTTGGCTGCTTTTCCTTCACACTGCGGTCCAACTTATCCCAAACCATCTGAATTGGGTTAAGGTCAGGTGATTGTGGAGCCCAGGTCATCTGATGCAGCACTCACCACTCTGCTTTTCGATCAAATAGCCCTTCCACAGCCTGGAGGTGTGTTTTGAGTCATCGTCCTGTGGAAAACAAATGATAGTGGGACTAAGCCCAAATCAGATGGGATGGCGTATCCCTGCAGAAAGCTGTGGTAGCCATGTTGGAAATGAGGTCGCAGTTGTAAATGAGAACTTGTTCTCAACTAGCCTACCTGGTTAAATAAAGGTGTTCTCAACTAGCCTACCTGGTTAAATAAAGGTGTTCTCAACTAGCCTACCTGGTTAAATAAAGGTGTTCCCAACTAGCCTACCTGGTTAAATAAAGGTGTTCTCAACTAGCCTACCTGGTTAAATAAAGGTGTTCTCAACTAGCCTACCTGGTTAAATAAAGGTGTTCTCAACTAGCCTACCTGGTTAAATAAAGGTGAAATAAAAAGAAAACAAATCACAGTCTCCTCCGAACTGCAATCTGAGAGCCAGTTAACTCTAATGAACTTAACCTCTGCAGCAGAGGTAACTCTGGGTCTTTCTTTCCTGTGGTGGTCCTCATGAGAGCCAGTTAACTCTAATGAACTTAACCTCTGCAGCAGAGGTAACTCTGGGTCTTTCTTTCCTGTGGTGGTCCTCATGAGAGCCAGTTAACTCTAATGAACTTAACCTCTGCAGCAGAGGTAACTCTGGGTCTTTCTTTCCTGTGGTGGTCCTCATGAGAGCCAGTTAACTCTAATGAACTTAACCTCTGCAGCAGAGGTAACTCTGGGTCTTTCTTTCCTGTGGTGGTCCTCATGAGAGCCAGTTAACTCTAATGAACTTAACCTCTGCAGCAGAGGTAACTCTGGGTCTTTCTTTCCTGTGGTGGTCCTCATGAGAGCCAGTTAACTCTAATGAACTTAACCTCTGCAGCAGAGGTAACTCTGGGTCTTTCTTTCCTGTGGTGGTCCTCATGAGAGCCAGTTAACTCTAATGAACTTAACCTCTGCAGCAGAGGTAACTCTGGGTCTTTCTTTCCTGTGGTGGTCCTCATGAGAGCCAGTTAACTCTAATGAACTTAACCTCTGCAGCAGAGGTAACTCTGGGTCTTTCTTTCCTGTGGTGGTCCTCATGAGAGCCAGTTAACTCTAATGAACTTAACCTCTGCAGCAGAGGTTACTCTGGGTCTTTCTTTCCTGTGGCGGTCCTCATGAGAGCCAGTTAACTCTAATGAACTTAACCTCTGCAGCAGAGGTAACTCTGGGTCTTTCTTTCCTGTGGTGGTCCTCATGAGCCAGTTAACTCTAATGAACTTAACCTCTGCAGCAGAGGTTACTCTGGGTCTTTCTTTCCTGTGGTGGTCCTCATGAGAGCCAGTTAACTCTAATGAACTTAACCTCTGCAGCAGAGGTTACTCTGGGTCTTTCTTTCCTGTGGCGGTCCTCATGAGAGCCAGTTTCATCATAGCGCTTAATGGATTTTGCCACTGTACTTGAATAAAATGTTCCTGAAATGTTCCGGATTAACTGACTTTCATGTCTTAAAGTAATGATGGACTGTCATTTCACTTTGCTGTGGGGGAGCCTCCTGTAACTCTGTGGGGGAGCCTACTGCAGTACAACTATTTACCCTGTCAGACTGTAGTTCCAGAATGTAGTTCCACCAATCCTAAATAAAAAGGAGGGTGAGATCCTAAACTAGATCCTAAACTGTATACCACCTCTACCTTGTCAACTTGACAACTGACTGGCTCAAACACCTTAACTTTTAAGAAGGCACACCTGTTAATTGAAATGCATTCCAGGTGACTACCCCATGAAGCTGGTTGAGAGAATGCCAAGAGTGTGCAAAGCTGTCATCACGACAAAGGGTGGCTACTTCGAAGAATCTCAAATATATGTTGATTTGTTTAACACTCGTTTGGCTACTATATTATTCCATATGTGTTATTTCATGGTTTTTGTCTTCACTGTTAATCTACAATGTAGAAAAACGGTTTAAAAATAAAGAAAAACCCTGGAATGAGTAAATGTGTCCAAACTTCTGACTGGTACGGTACATAGACCTGACACCATATTCTACATAATCTATTTATATCTGAACACACACGATTCAACAAATCAACTCATCATCACCTTGACTTGTGCAATCAGGTGTTAGTGCTGGGCTGGAACTAAAGCCTGCACTCCCTGCACAGGACCAGGGTTGGGGACCACCCTGGGTCTATACACGACCAGGGTTGGAGACCACCCTGTGTCTATACACGACCAGGGTTGGAGACCACCCTGTGTCTATACACGACCAGGGTTGGAGACCACCCTGTGTCTATACACGACCAGGGTTGGAGACCACCCTGTGTCTATACACGACCAGGGTTGGAGACCACCATGTGTCTATACACGACCAGGGTTGGAGACCACCCTGTGTCTATACACGACCAGGGTTGGAGACCACCATGTGTCTATACACGACCAGGGTTGGAGACCGCTGATGACTACCCTGTATCTCCACAGGACCAGGGTTGGAGACCACCCTGTAACTATGCAGGACCAGGGTTGGAGACCACCCTATATCTATGCAGGACCAGGGTTGGAGACCACCCTATATCTATGCAGGACCAGGGTTGGAGACCACCCTATATCTATGCAGGACCAGGGTTGGAGACCACCCTATATCTATGCAGGACCAGGGTTGGAGACCACCATGTAACTATACAGGACCGGGGTTGGAGACCACCCTGTAACTATACAGGACCAGGGTTGGAGACCACCCTGTAACTATACAGGACCAGGGTTGGAGACCACCCTGTAACTATACAGGACCAGGGTTGGATACCACCCTGTATCTATACACAACCAGGGTTGGAGACCACCCTGTATATCCACAGGACCAGGGTTGGAGACCACCCTGTATCTATACAGGACCATGGTTGGAGACCACTGATGACCACCCTATATCTGTACAGGACCAGGCATGGAGACAACTGATGACCACCCTGTATCTATACAGGACCAGGCTTGGAGACCCCTGATGACCACACTGTATCTATACATGACCAGGGTTGGAGACCACCCTGTATCTATACAGGACCAGGGTTGGAGACCACACTGTATCTATACACGACCAGGGTTGGAGACCACCCTGTATATCCACAGGACCAGGGTTGGAGACCACCCTGTATCTATACAGGACCAGGGTTGGAGACCACCCTGTATCTATACAGGACCAGGGTTGGAGACCACCCTGTATCTATACAGGACCAGGGTTGGAGACCACACTGTATCTATACACGACCAGGGTTGGAGACCACACTGTATCTATACACGACCAGGGTTGGAGACCACTGATGACCACGCTGTATCTACACAGGACCATGGTTGGAGACCACCCTGTAACTATACAGGACCAGGGTTGGAGACCACCCTGTATCTATACAGGACCATGGTTGGAGACCACTGTAGACCACCCTGTATCTATACAGGACCAGGCTTGGGGACACTGATGACCACACTGTATCTATACATGACCAGGGTTGGAGACCACCCTGTAACTATACAGGACCAGGGTTGGAGACCACCCAGGACCAGGGTTGGAAACCACTGATGACCACCCTGTATCTCCACAGGACCAGGGTTGGAGACCACCCTGTAACTATGCAGGACCAGGGTTGGAGACCACCCTGTAACTATGCAGGACCAGGGTTGGAGACCACCCTGTATATCCACAGGACGAGGGTTGGAGACCACCCTGTATCTATACAGGACCATGGTTGGAGACCACTGATGACCACCCTATATCTGTACAGGACCAGGCATGGAGACAACTGATGACCACCCTGTATCTATACAGGACCAGGCTTGGAGACCCCTGATGACCACACTGTATCTATACATGACCAGGGTTGGAGACCACCCTGTATCTATACAGGACCAGGATTGGAGACCACACTGTATCTATACACGACCAGGGTTGGAGACCACCCTGTATATCCACAGGACCAGGGTTGGAGACCACCCTGTATCTATACAGGACCAGGGTTGGAGACCACCCTGTATCTATACAGGACCAGGGTTGGAGACCACACTGTATCTATACACGACCAGGGTTGGAGACCACACTGTATCTATACAGGACCATGGTTGGAGACCACTGATGACCACCCTATATCTGTACAGGACCAGGCATGGAGACAACTGATGACCACCCTGTATCTATACAGGACCAGGCTTGGAGACCCCTGATGACCACACTGTATCTATACATGACCAGGGTTGGAGACCACCCTGTAACGATACAGTACCAGGGTTGGAAACCACCCTGTAGCTATACAGGACCAGGGTTGGAAACCACTGATGACCACCCTGTATCTCCACAGGACCAGGGTTGGAGACCACCCTGTAACTATGCAGGACCAGGGTTGGAGACCACCCTATATCTATGCAGGACCAGGGTTGGAGACCACCCTATATCTATGCAGGACCAGGGTTGGAGACCACCCTATATCTATGCAGGACCAGGGTTGGAGACCACCCTATATCTATGCAGGACCAGGGTTGGAGACCACCATGTAACTATACAGGACCGGGGTTGGAGACCACCCTGTAACTATACAGGACCAGGGTTGGAGACCACCCTGTAACTATACAGGACCAGGGTTGGAGACCACCCTGTAACTATACAGGACCAGGGTTGGATACCACCCTGTATCTATACACAACCAGGGTTGGAGACCACCCTGTATATCCACAGGACCAGGGTTGGAGACCACCCTGTATCTATACAGGACCATGGTTGGAGACCACTGATGACCACCCTATATCTGTACAGGACCAGGCATGGAGACAACTGATGACCACCCTGTATCTATACAGGACCAGGCTTGGAGACCCCTGATGACCACACTGTATCTATACATGACCAGGGTTGGAGACCACCCTGTATCTATACAGGACCAGGGTTGGAGACCACACTGTATCTATACACGACCAGGGTTGGAGACCACCCTGTATATCCACAGGACCAGGGTTGGAGACCACCCTGTATCTATACAGGACCAGGGTTGGAGACCACCCTGTATCTATACAGGACCAGGGTTGGAGACCACCCTGTATCTATACAGGACCAGGGTTGGAGACCACACTGTATCTATACAGGACCAGGGTTGGAGACCACACTGTATCTATACACGACCAGGGTTGGAGACCACACTGTATCTATACACGACCAGGGTTGGAGACCACTGATGACCACGCTGTATCTACACAGGACCATGGTTGGAGACCACCCTGTAACTATACAGGACCAGGGTTGGAGACCACCCTGTATCTATACACGACCAGGGTTGGAGACCACTGATGACCACGCTGTATCTATACAGGACAATGGTTGGAGACCACCCTGTATCTATACAGGACCATGGTTGGAGACCACTGTAGACCACCCTATATCTATACAGGACCAGGCTTGGAGACCACTGATGACCACCCTGTATCTATACAGGACCAGGCTTGGGGACACTGATGACCACACTGTATCTATACATGACCAGGGTTGGAGACCACCCTGTAACTATACAGGACCAGGGTTGGAGACCACCCAGGACCAGGGTTGGAAACCACTGATGACCACCCTGTATCTCCACAGGACCAGGGTTGGAGACCACCCTGTAACTATGCAGGACCAGGGTTGGAGACCACCCTGTAACTATGCAGGACCAGGGTTGGAGACCACCCTGTATATCCACAGGACGAGGGTTGGAGACCACCCTGTATCTATACAGGACCATGGTTGGAGACCACTGATGACCACCCTATATCTGTACAGGACCAGGCATGGAGACAACTGATGACCACCCTGTATCTATACAGGACCAGGCTTGGAGACCCCTGATGACCACACTGTATCTATACATGACCAGGGTTGGAGACCACCCTGTATCTATACAGGACCAGGATTGGAGACCACACTGTATCTATACACGACCAGGGTTGGAGACCACCCTGTATATCCACAGGACCAGGGTTGGAGACCACCCTGTATCTATACAGGACCAGGGTTGGAGACCACCCTGTATCTATACAGGACCAGGGTTGGAGACCACACTGTATCTATACACGACCAGGGTTGGAGACCACACTGTATCTATACAGGACCATGGTTGGAGACCACTGATGACCACCCTATATCTGTACAGGACCAGGCATGGAGACAACTGATGACCACCCTGTATCTATACAGGACCAGGCTTGGAGACCCCTGATGACCACACTGTATCTATACATGACCAGGGTTGGAGACCACCCTGTAACGATACAGTACCAGGGTTGGAAACCACCCTGTAGCTATACAGGACCAGGATTGGAAACCACTGATGACTACCCTGTATCTCCACAGGAGCAGGGTTGGAGACCACCCTGTAACTATGCAGGATCAGGGTTGGAGACCACCCTACATCTATGCAGGACCAGGGTTGGAGACCTCCCCGTAACTATACAGGACCAGGGTTGGAGACCACCCTATATCTATGCAGGACAAGGGTTGCGGACCACCCTGTAACTATACAGGACCAGGGTTGGAGACCACCCTGTATATCCACAGGACCAGGGTTGGAGACCACACTGTACCTATATAGGACCAGGGTTGGAAACCACCCTGTAGCTATACAGGACCAGGGTTGGAAACCACTGATGACCACCCTGTATCTCCACAGGACCAGGGTTGGAGACCACCCTGTAACTATGCAGGACCAGGGTTGGAGACCACCCTATATCTATGCAGGACCAGGGTTGGAGACCACCCTGTAACTATACAGGACCAGGGTTGGAGACCACCCTGTAACTATACAGGACCAGGGTTGGAGACCACCCTGTAACTATACAGGACCAGGGTTGGAGACCACCCTGTAACTATACAGGACCAGGGTTGGAGACCACCCTGTATCTATACAGGACCAGGGTTGGAGACAACACTGTATCTATACACGACCAGGGTTGGAGACCACCCTGTATCTATACACGACCAGGGTTGGAGACCACCCTGTATCTATACACGACCAGGGTTGGAGACCACCCTGTATATCCACAGGACCAGGGTTGGAGACCACCCTGTATCTATACAGGACCATGGTTGGAGACCACTGATGACCACCCTATATCTATACAGGACCAGGCATGGAGACCACTGATGACCACCCTGTATCTATACAGGACCAGGCTTGGAGACCCCTGATGACCACACTGTATCTATACATGACAAGGGTTGGAGACCACCCTGTAACTATACAGTACCAGGGTTGGAAACCACCCTGTAGCTATACAGGACCAGGGTTGGACACCACTGATGACTACCCTGTATCTCCACAGGAGCAGGGTTGGAGACCACCCTGTAACTATGCAGGACCAGGGTTGGAGACCACCCTATATCTATCTAGGACCAGGGTTGGAGACCACCCTATATCTATCTAGGACCAGGGTTGGAGACCACCCCATAACTATACAGGACCAGGGTTGGAGACCACCCCGTATCTATACAGGACCAGGGTTGGAGACCACCCTGTAACTATGCAGGACCAGGGTTGGAGACCACCCTGTAGCTATACAGGACCAGGGTTGGAGAGTACTGATGACCACCCTGTATCTATACACGACCAGGGTTGGAGACCACCCTGTATCTATACACGACCAGGGTTGGAGACCACCCTGTATCTATACACGACCAGGGTTGGAGACCACCCTGTATCTATACACGACCAGGGTTGGACACCACCCTGTAGCTATACAGGACCAGGGTTGGAGAGTACTGATGACCACCCTGTCTCTATACACGACCAGGGTTGGAGACCACCCTGTATCTATACACGATCTATACACGACCAGGGTTGGAGACCACCCTGTATCTATACACGACCAGGGTTGGAGACCACCCTGTATCTATACACGTCCAGGGTTGGAGACCACCCTGTATCTATACACGACCAGGGTTGGAGACCACCCTGTATCTATACACGACCAGGGTTGGAGACCACCCTGTATCTATACACGACCAGGGTTGGAGACCACCCTGTATCTATACACGACCAGGGTTGGAGACCACCCTGTATCTATACACGACCAGGGTTGGAGACCACCCTGTATCTATACACGACCAGGGTTGGAGACCGCCCTGTATCTATACACGACCAGGGTTGGAGACCGCCCTGTATCTATACACGACCAGGGTTGGAGACCGCCCTGTATCTATACACAACCAGGGTTGGAGACCGCCCTGTATCTATACACAACCAGGGTTGGAGACCGCCCTGTATCTATACACGACCAGGGTTGGAGACCACCCTGTATCTATACACGACCAGGGTTGGAGACCACCCTGTATCTATACACGACCAGGGTTGGAGACCGCCCTGTATCTATACACGACCAGGGTTGGAGACCGCCCTGTATCTATACACGACCAGGGTTGGAGACCACCCTGTATCTATACACGACCAGGGTTGGAGACCACCCTGTATCTATACACGACCAGGGTTGGAGACCACCCTGTATCTATACACGACCAGGGTTGGAGACTACTGTTGACCACCCTGTATCTATACAGGACCAGGGTTGGAGACCACTGATGACCACCCTGTAACTATACAGGACCAGGGTTGGAGATTCCCTGTATCTATACAGGACCAGGGTTGGAGACCACTGATGACCACCCTGTATCTATACAGGACCAGGGTTGGAGACCACTGATGACAAACCCGGTACCTCCACAGGGCCAGGGTTGGAGACCACCCTGTAACTATACAGGACCAGGGTTGGAGATTCCCTGTGTCTATACAGGACCAGGGTTGGAGATTCCCTGTATCTATACAGGACCAGGGTTGGAGATCACTGATGACAACCCTGTATCTATACAGTACCAGGGTTGGAGACCACTGATGACAAACCCATTACCGCCACAGGACCAGTGTTGGAGACCACCCTGTATCTATACAGGACCAGGGTTGGAGACCACTGATGACAACCCTGTATCTCCACAGGACCAGGGTTGGAGACCACTGATGAGGTTATATCAAGTCTGGTAATGTAGGGTTAAATAATTCAGCAAGACGTTTTAGATGAGAGGTTCTCCTTGACAGCATAAATGGAGGACAATCTCTACAGTAATAACCAGCCAGGCGACATAAAATACTCTATAACAAAAACATGTTTTCAGTTCACGTGGAAAGTTTGCAAACGTACGTACTGGGAAAGGATTTGGCATGTCATAACAAACAAACGCAGGAGCAGAATCAACAGTTAGCAGAAAGTCAACCGTTTGCGGAGTTACTTACAGGAATCTTGTCTTGGCTGGCGTATTGATGCATTCTGTAGCGCTACAAACACAGACAGGAGAATAAAGGAACGGTGTCGTTAGACCGGGAGGAGAATAATAACGGAATAGTAGCAGCAGCTGTACGCGCAGAACTCATCATTATCAGCACGCGCATCTCGGTAATCCGTCAATTTGGGGGAGCAAAGCGACGCGCCTCTCACTTGGCAGGGGACTCAAGATTAGTAGGCTGTGACCTACACACATGTTTCATCTAGATACTTATCAAACTATAGTCTACCTGGAGCTCCCCGTGAATTAATTGGGCTATGAGTCTGAGCTACAGGTTCCGTCGATTCATCAGTCTGTTGATTCTGACTGCGCGCGTCCTCGGAAGTTTGGCACACGCTCAACTCATGTTCACCCAGGTGCGTTGATTGGTCGATGCTCCCTGATAAATTACGGTAACGAGGAACCAGTGGGAACAACCGGGCTCACAGGTGAGGTGATACTGATGGTTTCTACGGCGACGCGCTCAGGGAATTAAAGTGGAAAGCACTGTCATGCACGAAGAACGCATATTAATAATTGTTGTTTTTCATTACAATGAGACCGAAAAATACTACGACCTTTAAATAATGAGCAGTAGGTATCCACGCCTCTTGTTGGTGTTTATTCTCCATTAAAAGTATGTATCCACGCCTCTTGTACGTGTTCATTTTTCATACATGACAGCGCTTGCCATGTTCCTTCCCTGAGCGCGTAACCGTAGAAACGTTCCAAGTATCAACACACCTGACCGGCTCGAACGCCTTTAACACTGTCAAATGAAATACCTTTTATAGTTGAGCTATTTCGTTTTAATGTTTCTCCAACACGGTAGTCAGAAAGGTAATAAGCATAAAAAGACCATTCAAACTGTTCCACTGAAATCATCTGATTGGACAAACATCGATATTGTTGATTTAAAACACACACACATATATGCCTCTGACAACTTTTTTTTCTGTCCAAGTCAAGCACTGCTCCTAAATCATGTCCATACTGTATGTGTCCGCTCCTGTAGGGAGTCTATGTCCCGACCCAGACCAGGACCTGTAGAGCCCAGAGAGATGTCCCGACCCAGACCAGGACCTGTAGAGCCCAGAGAGATGTCCCGACCCAGACCAGGACCTGTAGAGCCCAGAGAGATGTCCCGACCCAGACCAGGACCTGTAGAGCCCAGAGAGATGTTCCGACCCAGACCAGGACCTGTAGAGCCCGGAGAGATGTCCAGACCAGGACCCGTAAAGCCCAGAGAGATGTTCCGGTACAGACCAGGACCTGTAGAGCCCAGAGAGATGTTCCGGTCCAGACCAGGACCTGTAGAGCCCAGGGAGATGTTCCGACCAGGACCTATAGAGCCCAGAGAGATGTTCCGACCAGGACCTGTAGAGCCCAGAGAGATGTTCTGACCCAGACCAGGACCTGTAGAGCCCAGAGAGATGTCCCAACCAGGACCTGTAGAGCCCAGAGAGATGTCCAGACCAGGATCTGTAGAGCCCAGAGAGATGTTCCAACCAGGACCTGTAAAGCCCAGAGAGATGTTCTGACCCAGACCAGGACCTGTAGAGCCCAGAGAGATGTTCCGACCAGGACCTGTAGAGCAAAGAGAGATGTTCCGGTCCAGACCAGGACCTGTAGAGCCCAGAGAGATCTTCCGGTCCAGACCAGGACCTGTAGAGCCCAGAGAGATGTTCTGACCCAGACCAGGACCTGTAGAGTCCAGAGAGATGTCCCGAACCAGACCCAGATCAGGAGTACCAGGCCCCGTGTCGAATAGGGCATCACTGTGTATGGACGATGATTCGCTGACAGCTGTGGCCACCCTGCAGCCACTCCATGTTCCTGCAGACACACACATCATAGACACCTAGTATACACATCACATTATCCAATACACACACATCATAGACACCTAGTGTACACATCACATTATCCAATATAAACACCATATTGTGCTATACACACACATCATAGATACCTAGTATACACATCACATTATCCAAAACACACACATCATAGACACCTAGTATACACATCACATTATCCAATATACACACCATATTGTGCTATACACACACATCATAGACACCTAGTATACACATCACATTATCCAAAACACACACATCACATTATCCAATATACACACGATATTGTGCTATACACATACTCAGGTACACACAACATCTAATATCACATTATCCAAAACACACACTCAGTCACACACAGCAGGGTCATATATCCTGTCTCAGCCTCCAGTATTTATGCTGCAGTAGTTTATGTGTCGGGGGGCTGGGGTCAGTTTGTTATATCTGGAGTACTTCTCCTGTCCTATTCGGTGTCCTGTGTGAATCTAAGTGTGCGTTCTCTAATTCTCTCCTTCTCTCTTTTCTTTCTCTCTCTCGGAGGACCTGAGCCCTAGGACCATGCCCCAGGACTACCTGACATGATGACTCCTTGCTGTCCCCAGTCCACCTGGCCATGCTGCTGTTCCAGTTTCAACTGACCTGAGCCCTAGGACCATGCCCCAGGACTACCTGACATGATGACTCCTTGCTGTCCCCAGTCTACCTGGCCATGCTGCTGCTCCAGTTTCAACTTCCACCTGACTGTGCTGCTGCTCTAGTTTCAACTGTTCTGCCTTATTATTATTCGACCATGCTGGTCATTTATGAACATTGAACATCTTGACCATGTTCTGTTATAATCTCCACCCGGCACAGCCAGAAGAGGACTGGCCACCCCACATAGCCTGGTTCCTCTCTAGGTTTCTTCCTAGGTATTGGCCTTTCTAGGGAGTTTTTCCTAGCCACCGTGCTTCTCCACCTGCATTGCTTGCTGTTTGGGGTTTTAGGCTGGGTTTCTGTACAGCACTTTGAGATATCAGCTGATGTACGAAGGGCTATATAAATAAATTTGATTTGATTTGATTTGATATATCCTACCACATTATGGAACAGACACACAGCAGGTCATATATCCTACCACATTATGGAACAGACACACAGCAGGGTCGTATATCCTACCACATTATGGAACAGACACACAGACAGGTCATATATCCTACCACATTATGGAACAGACACACAGCAGGGTCATATATCCTACCACATTATGGAACAGACACACAGCAGGGTCATATATCCTACCACATTATGGAACAGACACACAGACAGGTCATATATCCTACCACATTATGGAACAGACACACAGACAGGTCATATATCCTACCACATTATGGAACAGACACACAGCAGGATCATATATCCTACCACATTATGGAACAGACACACAGCAGGGTCATATATCCTACCACATTATGGAACAGACACACAGCAGGTCATATATCCTACCACATTATGGAACAGACACACAGCAGGGTCATATATCCTACCACATTATGGAACAGACACACAGCAGGGTCATATATCCTACCACATTATGGAACAGACACACAGCAGGATCATATATCCTACCACATTATGGAACAGACACACAGCAGGGTCATATATCCTACCACATTATGGAACAGACACACAGCAGGTCATATATCCTACCACATTATGGAACAGACACACAGCAGGGTCATATATCCTACCACATTATGGAACAGACACACAGCAGGGTCATATATCCTACCACATTATGGAACAGACACACAGACAGGTCATATATCCTACCACATTATGGAACAGACACACAGACAGGTCATATATCCTACCACATTATGGAACAGACACACAGCAGGGTCATATATCCTACCACATTATGGAACAGACACACAGCAGGGTCATATATCCTACCACATTATGGAACAGACACACAGCAGGTCATATATCCTACCACATTATGGAACAGACACACAGCAGGGTCATATATCCTACCACATTATGGAACAGACACACAGCAGGGTCATATATCCTACCACATTATGGAGCAGACACACAGTGGGGTCATATATCCTACCACATTATGGAACAGACACACAGCAGGATCATATATCCTACCACATTATGGAACAGACACACAGCAGGGTCATATATCCTACCACATTATGGAACAGACACACAGCAGGGTCATATATCCTACCACATTATGGAGCAGACACACAGCAGGGTCATATATCCTACCACATTATGGAGCAGACACACAGTGGGGTCATATATCCTACCACATTATGGAACAGACACACAGCAGGATCATATATCCTACCACATTATGGAACAGACACACAGCAGGGTCATATATCCTACCACATTATGGAACAGACACACAGCAGGTCATATATCCTACCACATTATGGAACAGACACACAGCAGGGTCATATATCCTACCACATTATGGAACAGACACACAGCAGGATCATATATCCTACCACATTATGGAACAGACACACAGCAGGGTCATATATCCTACCACATTATGGAACACACACACATCAGGGTCATATATCCTACCACATTATGGAACACACAGACAGGTCATATATCCTACCACATTATGGAACAGACACACAGCAGGGTCATATATCCTACCACATTATGGAACAGACACACAGCAGGGTCATATATCCTACCACATTATGGAACACACAGACAGGTCATATATACTACCACATTATGGAACAGACACACAGCAGGATCATATATCCTACCACATTATGGAACACACAGCAGGGTCATATATCCTACCACATTATGGAACACACAGCAGGGTCATATATCCTACCACATTATGGAACACACAGCAGGGTCATACATCCTACCACATTATGGAACAGACACACAGACAGTTCATATCCTACCACATTATGGAACAGACACACAGCAGGGTCATATATCCTACCACATTATGGAACAGACACACAGCAGGGTCATATATCCTACCACATTATGGAACAGACACACAGCAGGTCATATATCCTACCACATTATGGAACAGACACACAGCAGGGTCATATATCCTACCACATTATGGAACAGACACACAGCAGGGTCATATATCCTACCACATTATGGAGCAGACACACAGTGGGGTCATATATCCTACCACATTATGGAACAGACACACAGCAGGATCATATATCCTACCACATTATGGAACAGACACACAGCAGGGTCATATATCCTACCACATTATGGAACAGACACACAGCAGGTCATATATCCTACCACATTATGGAACAGACACACAGCAGGGTCATATATCCTACCACATTATGGAACAGACACACAGCAGGATCATATATCCTACCACATTATGGAACAGACACACAGCAGGGTCATATATCCTACCACATTATGGAACACACACACATCAGGGTCATATATCCTACCACATTATGGAACACACAGACAGGTCATATATCCTACCACATTATGGAACACACACACAGCAGGATCATATATCCTACCACATTATGGAACAGACACACAGACAGGTCATTTATCCTACCACATTATGGAACAGACACACAGCAGGGTCATATATCCTACCACATTATGGAACAGACACACAGCAGGGTCATATATCCTACCACATTATGGAACACACAGACAGGTCATATATCCTACCACATTATGGAACAGACACACAGCAGGATCATATATCCTACCACATTATGGAACACACAGCAGGGTCATATATCCTACCACATTATGGAACACACAGCAGGGTCATATATCCTACCACATTATGGAACATACAGCAGGGTCATACATCCTACCACATTATGGAACAGACACACAGACAGTTCATATCCTACCACATTATGGAACAGACACACAGCAGGATCATATATCCTACCACATTATGGAACAGACACACAGCAGGGTCGTATATCCTACCACATTATGGAACACACAGCAGGGTCATATATCCTACCACATTATGGAACAGACACACAGACAGTTCATATCCTACCACATTATGGAACAGACACACAGACAGGTCATTTATCCTACCACATTATGGAACAGACACACAGCAGGGTCATACATCCTACCACATTATGGAACAGACACACAGCAGGGTCGTATATCCTACCACATTATGGAACAGACACACAGCAGGGTCATATATCCTACCACATTATGGAACAGACACACAGATAGGTCATATATCCTACCACATTATGGAACAGACACACAGCAGGGTCATATATCCTACCACATTATGGAACAGACACACAGCAGGGTCATATATCCTACCACATTATGGAACAGACACACAGACAGGTCATATATCCTACCACATTATGGAACAGACACACAGACAGGTCATATATCCTACCACATTATGGAACAGACACACAGCAGGATCATATATCCTACCACATTATGGAACAGACACACAGCAGGGTCATATATCCTACCACATTATGGAACAGACACACAGCAGGTCATATATCCTACCACATTATGGAACAGACACACAGCAGGGTCATATATCCTACCACATTATGGAACAGACACACAGCAGGGTCATATATCCTACCACATTATGGAACAGACACACAGCAGGATCATATATCCTACCACATTATGGAACAGACACACAGCAGGGTCATATATCCTACCACATTATGGAACAGACACACAGCAGGTCATATATCCTACCACATTATGGAACAGACACACAGCAGGGTCATATATCCTACCACATTATGGAACAGACACACAGCAGGATCATATATCCTACCACATTATGGAACAGACACACAGCAGGGTCATATATCCTACCACATTATGGAACAGACACACAGCAGGTCATATATCCTACCACATTATGGAACAGACACACAGCAGGGTCATATATCCTACCACATTATGGAACAGACACACAGCAGGGTCATATATCCTACCACATTATGGAACAGACACACAGCAGGATCATATATCCTACCACATTATGGAACAGACACACAGCAGGGTCATATATCCTACCACATTATGGAACAGACACACAGCAGGTCATATATCCTACCACATTATGGAACAGACACACAGCAGGGTCATATATCCTACCACATTATGGAACAGACACACAGCAGGGTCATATATCCTACCACATTATGGAACAGACACACAGACAGGTCATATATCCTACCACATTATGGAACAGACACACAGACAGGTCATATATCCTACCACATTATGGAACAGACACACAGCAGGGTCATATATCCTACCACATTATGGAACAGACACACAGCAGGGTCATATATCCTACCACATTATGGAACAGACACACAGCAGGTCATATATCCTACCACATTATGGAACAGACACACAGCAGGGTCATATATCCTACCACATTATGGAACAGACACACAGCAGGGTCATATATCCTACCACATTATGGAGCAGACACACAGTGGGGTCATATATCCTACCACATTATGGAACAGACACACAGCAGGATCATATATCCTACCACATTATGGAACAGACACACAGCAGGGTCATATATCCTACCACATTATGGAACAGACACACAGCAGGGTCATATATCCTACCACATTATGGAGCAGACACACAGCAGGGTCATATATCCTACCACATTATGGAGCAGACACACAGTGGGGTCATATATCCTACCACATTATGGAACAGACACACAGCAGGGTCATATATCCTACCACATTATGGAACAGACACACAGCAGGGTCATATATCCTACCACATTATGGAACAGACACACAGCAGGTCATATATCCTACCACATTATGGAACAGACACACAGCAGGGTCATATATCCTACCACATTATGGAACAGACACACAGCAGGATCATATATCCTACCACATTATGGAACAGACACACAGCAGGGTCATATATCCTACCACATTATGGAACACACACACATCAGGGTCATATATCCTACCACATTATGGAACACACAGACAGGTCATATATCCTACCACATTATGGAACAGACACACAGCAGGGTCATATATCCTACCACATTATGGAACAGACACACAGCAGGGTCATATATCCTACCACATTATGGAACACACAGACAGGTCATATATCCTACCACATTATGGAACAGACACACAGCAGGATCATATATCCTACCACATTATGGAACACACAGCAGGGTCATATATCCTACCACATTATGGAACACACAGCAGGGTCATATATCCTACCACATTATGGAACACACAGCAGGGTCATACATCCTACCACATTATGGAACAGACACACAGACAGTTCATATCCTACCACATTATGGAACAGACACACAGCAGGGTCATATATCCTACCACATTATGGAACAGACACACAGCAGGGTCATATATCCTACCACATTATGGAACAGACACACAGCAGGTCATATATCCTACCACATTATGGAACAGACACACAGCAGGGTCATATATCCTACCACATTATGGAACAGACACACAGCAGGGTCATATATCCTACCACATTATGGAGCAGACACACAGTGGGGTCATATATCCTACCACATTATGGAACAGACACACAGCAGGATCATATATCCTACCACATTATGGAACAGACACACAGCAGGGTCATATATCCTACCACATTATGGAACAGACACACAGCAGGTCATATATCCTACCACATTATGGAACAGACACACAGCAGGGTCATATATCCTACCACATTATGGAACAGACACACAGCAGGATCATATATCCTACCACATTATGGAACAGACACACAGCAGGGTCATATATCCTACCACATTATGGAACACACACACATCAGGGTCATATATCCTACCACATTATGGAACACACAGACAGGTCATATATCCTACCACATTATGGAACACACACACAGCAGGATCATATATCCTACCACATTATGGAACAGACACACAGACAGGTCATTTATCCTACCACATTATGGAACAGACACACAGCAGGGTCATATATCCTACCACATTATGGAACAGACACACAGCAGGGTCATATATCCTACCACATTATGGAACACACAGACAGGTCATATATCCTACCACATTATGGAACAGACACACAGCAGGATCATATATCCTACCACATTATGGAACACACAGCAGGGTCATATATCCTACCACATTATGGAACACACAGCAGGGTCATATATCCTACCACATTATGGAACATACAGCAGGGTCATACATCCTACCACATTATGGAACAGACACACAGACAGTTCATATCCTACCACATTATGGAACAGACACACAGCAGGATCATATATCCTACCACATTATGGAACAGACACACAGCAGGGTCGTATATCCTACCACATTATGGAACACACAGCAGGGTCATATATCCTACCACATTATGGAACAGACACACAGACAGTTCATATCCTACCACATTATGGAACAGACACACAGACAGGTCATTTATCCTACCACATTATGGAACAGACACACAGCAGGGTCATACATCCTACCACATTATGGAACAGACACACAGCAGGGTCGTATATCCTACCACATTATGGATCAGACACACAGCAGGGTCATATATCCTACCACATTATGGAACAGACACACAGATAGGTCATATATCCTACCACATTATGGAACAGACACACAGCAGGGTCATATATCATACCACATTATGGAACAGACACACAGCAGGATCATATATCCTACCACATTATGGAACACACAGCAGGGTCATATATCCTACCACATTATGGAACAGACACACAGCAGGGTCATATATCCTACCTCATTATGGAACAGACACACAGTGGGGTCATATATCCTACCACATTATGGAACAGACACACAGCAGGATCATATATCCTACCACAGTATGGATTACACAGACAGGTCATCTATCCTACCACATTATGGAACAGACACACAGCAGGGTCATATATCCTACCACATTATGGATTACACAGACAGGTCATATATCCTACCACATTATGGAACAGACACACAGACAGGTCATATATCCTCCCACATTATGGAACAGACACACAGTGTGGTCATATATCCTACCACATTATGGAACAGACACACAGCAGGGTCATACATCCTACCACATTATGGAGCAGACACACAGTGGGGTCATATATCCTACCACATTATGGAACAGACACACAGCAGGATCATATATCCTACCACATTATGGAACAGACACACAGCAGGGTCATATATCCTACCACATTATGGAACAGACACACAGCAGGTCATATATCCTACCACATTATGGAACAGACACACAGCAGGGTCATATATCCTACCACATTATGGAACAGACACACAGCAGGATCATATATCCTACCACATTATGGAACAGACACACAGCAGGGTCATATATCCTACCACATTATGGAACAGACACACAGCAGGGTCATATATCCTACCACATTATGGAACAGACACACAGCAGGATCATATATCCTACCACATTATGGAACAGACACACAGCAGGGTCATATATCCTACCACATTATGGAACAGACACACAGCAGGATCAGCCAGGAGGTGTATGATGTCTAAAAGCGGTGTGATTATTTAGAGAGCATCGCCATAGTGACACTATGTGCTGGATTCAGCACTATAGACAGACTCCCCAGTGTTATAAATATCTAATGGTTTCTAATGGAGGTCCTGCTGTGACTAGTAATACATAGAACTGCCCCCCCCACCCCCACCTTGACCTGAAAGCTTTTGGACATCAGAGCAACGTTGAAGGAACCCTATTTTAAGGATAAATATAACCCCCCCTCCCCTGTGACACTTATGGAGAACACCATCACGTTTGTGACAGACACACAGCAGGATCATATAGAGTGGTCATAATGGTTTGTGGATTAAACCACTACAGACGTGAGAAGATAGATTTTCGGGATGTCTCAGGGGTCAATGTATAGAATGTATTATACAAGAGACATCATTCACAAATTCTACAGCACAACATGTACTTTATCTATCCTGTTGATAAAGGAAGGTAGAGTAGAGAGTTCCCATCAGGTCAGTACAGAACCATGTAGAGAGTTCCCATCAGGTCAGTACAGAACCACGTAGAGAGTTCCCATCAGGTCAGTAGAGAACCACGTAGAGAGTTCCCATCAGGTCAGTACAGAACCACGTAGAGAGTTCCCATCAGGTCAGTACAGAACCACGTAGAGAGTTCCCATCAGGTCAGTACAGAACCATGTAGAGAGTTCCCATCAGGTCAGTACAGAACCACGTAGAGAGTTCCCATCAGGTCAGTACAGAACCACGTAGAGTGTTCCCATCAGGTCAGTACATAACCATGTAGAGAGTTCCCATCAGGTCAGTACAGAACCATGTAGAGAGTTCCCATCAGTCTGCATGCGCTGAATTCTCTCAATAACAACCATGTGGCTCACACACACACTGAAATGACTGGACACTGGTTCTTACCTGTACAGGAGGGGGGCCTACCAGTTGCCATGGTGAGACAGACAGACAGAGCGTCCTGTGTGTTGAGTTCAGAGGATATTCTCAATGTGTCCAGGCTTAGTGCTGTAACTAGCAGCAGTTAGGGTTAGAGTGTGTTAGGTTGTGGTCTGGGGTTAATTCCCTAATGGGAGATTAAGGGAGGAGAAACCCTGCTCTAATGACTGTCCTTCTGTTCTGTTCTGTAGAGGTTTACTGGCTATATGGAACTGTTCTGTAGAGGTTTACTGGCTATATGGAACTGTTCTGTAGAGGTTTACTGGCTATATGGAACTGTTCTGTTCTGTAGAGGTTTACTGGCTATATGGAACTGTTCTGTAGAGGTGTACTGGCTATATGGAACTTGTTCGGTAGAGGTTGACTGGCTATATGGAAACTGTTCTGTAGAGTTTACTGGCTATATAACCTGTTCTGTAGAGGTTTTACTGCTATATGGAACTGTTCTGTAGAGGTTACTCTATTATGTGAACTTTTCTGTTCTGTAGAGTTACTGGCATTGGAACTGTTCTGTAGGAGTTACTGGCTATATGAAACTGTTCTTGTAGAGGTTACTGGCTATATGAACTGTTCTGTAGAGTTTTACTGGCTATATGAACTGTTCCTGTAGAGGTTTACTGGCTATTATGGAACTGGTTCTGTAGAGAGTTTTACTGGCATATGGAACTGTTCTGTAGAGGTTTACTGGCTATATGGAACTCTTCTGTAGAGGTTACTCTATATAACTTTCTTAGAGGTTTACTGGCTATATTTTGGAACGTTCCGTGTAGAGATTTTACTGCTATATGGAACTTTCTTAGAGGTTTACTGGCTATATGAACTGCTCTGTAGATGTTACTCTATATGGAACTGTTCTGAGAGGTTTACTGGCTATATGAACTTTCTGTAGAGTTTACTGGCTATATGGAACTGTTCTGTAGAGGTTTACTGGCTATATGGAACTGTTCTGTAGAGGTTTACTGGCTATATGGAA
This sequence comes from Oncorhynchus kisutch, assembly GCF_002021735.2. NCBI lineage: Eukaryota > Metazoa > Chordata > Actinopteri > Salmoniformes > Salmonidae > Oncorhynchus > Oncorhynchus kisutch. The sequence goes on along the minus strand of NW_022265791.1, from coordinate 138,333 downwards.
CTGTTCTGTAGAGGTTTACTGGCTATATGGAACTGTTCTGTAGAGGTTTACTGGCTATATGGAACTGTTCTGTAGAGGTTTACTGGCTATATGGAACTGTTCTGTAGAGGTTTACTGGCTATATGGAACTGTTCTGTAGAGGTTTACTGGCTATATGGAACTGTTCTGTAGAGGTTTACTGGCTATATGGAACTGTTCTGTAGAGGTTTACTGGCTATATGGAACTGTTCTGTAGAGGTTTACTGGCTATATGGAACTGTTCTGTAGAGGTTTACTGGCTATATGGAACTGTTCTGTTCTGTAGAGGTTTACTGGCTATATGGAACTGTTCTGTAGAGGTTTACTGGCTATATGGAACTGTTCTGTAGAGGTTTACTGGCTATATGGAACTGTTCTGTAGAGGTTTACTGGCTATATGGAACTGTTCTGTAGAGGTTTACTGGCTATATGGAACTGTTCTGTTCTGTAGAGGTTTACTGGCTATATGGAACTGTTCTGTAGAGGTTTACTGGCTATATGGAACTGTTCTGTAGAGGTTTACTGGCTATATGGAACTGTTCTGTAGAGGTTTACTGGCTATATGGAACTGTTCTGTAGAGGTTTACTGGCTATATGGAACTGTTCTGTAGAGGTTTACTGGCTATATGGAACTGTTCTGTAGAGGTTTACTGGCTATATGGAACTGTTCTGTAGAGGTTTACTGGCTATATGGAACTGTTCTGTAGAGGTTTACTGGCTATATGGAACTGTTCTGTAGAGGTTTACTGGCTATATGGAACTGTTCTGTAGAGGTTTACTGGCTATATGGAACTGTTCTGTAGAGGTTTACTGGCTATATGGAACTGTTCTGTTCTGTAGAGGTTTACTGGCTATATGGAACTGTTCTGTTCTGTAGAGGTTTACTGGCTATATGGAACTGTTCTGTTCTGTAGAGGTTTACTGGCTATATGGAACTGTTCTGTAGAGGTTTACTGGCTATATGGAACTGTTCTGTAGAGGTTTACTGGCTATATGGAACTGTTCTGTAGAGGTTTACTGGCTATATGGAACTGTTCTGTAGAGGTTTACTGGCTATATGGAACTGTTCTGTAGAGGTTTACTGGCTATATGGAACTGTTCTGTAGAGGTTTACTGGCTATATGGAACTGTTCTGTAGAGGTTTACTGGCTATATGGAACTGTTCTGTAGAGGTTTACTGGCTATATGGAACTGTTCTGTAGAGGTTTACTGGCTATATGGAACTGTTCTGTAGAGGTTTACTGGCTATATGGAACTGTTCTGTAGAGGTTTACTGGCTATATGGAACTGTTCTGTAGAGGTTTACTGGCTATATGGAACTGTTCTGTAGAGGTTTACTGGCTATATGGAACTGTTCTGTAGAGGTTTACTGGCTATATGGAACTGTTCTGTAGAGGTTTACTGGCTATATGGAACTGTTCTGTAGAGGTTTACTGGCTATATGGAACTGTTCTGTAGAGGTTTACTGGCTATATGGAACTGTTCTGTAGAGGTTTACTGGCTATATGGAACTGTTCTGTAGAGGTTTACTGGCTATATGGAACTGTTCTGTAGAGGTTTACTGGCTATATGGAACTGTTCTGTAGAGGTTTACTGGCTATATGGAACTGTTCTGTAGAGGTTTACTGGCTATATGGAACTGTTCTGTAGAGGTTTACTGGCTATATGGAACTGTTCTGTAGAGGTTTACTGGCTATATGGAACTGTTCTGTAGAGGTTTACTGGCTATATGGAACTGTTCTGTAGAGGTTTACTGGCTATATGGAACTGTTCTGTAGAGGTTTACTGGCTATATGGAACTGTTCTGTAGAGGTTTACTGGCTATATGGAACTGTTCTGTAGAGGTTTACTGGCTATATGGAACTGTTCTGTAGAGGTTTACTGGCTATATGGAACTGTTCTGTAGAGGTTTACTGGCTATATGGAACTGTTCTGTAGAGGTTTACTGGCTATATGGAACTGTTCTGTAGAGGTTTACTGGCTATATGGAACTGTTCTGTAGAGGTTTACTGGCTATATGGAACTGTTCTGTAGAGGTTTACTGGCTATATGGAACTGTTCTGTAGAGGTTTACTGGCTATATGGAACTGTTCTGTAGAGGTTTACTGGCTATATGGAACTGTTCTGTAGAGGTTTACTGGCTATATGGAACTGTTCTGTAGAGGTTTACTGGCTATATGGAACTGTTCTGTAGAGGTTTACTGGCTATATGGAACTGTTCTGTAGAGGTTTACTGGCTATATGGAACTGTTCTGTAGAGGTTTACTGGCTATATGGAACTGTTCTGTAGAGGTTTACTGGCTATATGGAACTGTTCTGTAGAGGTTTACTGGCTATATGGAACTGTTCTGTAGAGGTTTACTGGCTATATGGAACTGTTCTGTAGAGGTTTACTGGCTATATGGAACTGTTCTGTAGAGGTTTACTGGCTATATGGAACTGTTCTGTAGAGGTTTACTGGCTATATGGAACTGTTCTGTAGAGGTTTACTGGCTATATGGAACTGTTCTGTAGAGGTTTACTGGCTATATGGAACTGTTCTGTAGAGGTTTACTGGCTATATGGAACTGTTCTGTAGAGGTTTACTGGCTATATGGAACTGTTCTGTAGAGGTTTACTGGCTATATGGAACTGTTCTGTAGAGGTTTACTGGCTATATGGAACTGTTCTGTAGAGGTTTACTGGCTATATGGAACTGTTCTGTAGAGGTTTACTGGCTATATGGAACTGTTCTGTAGAGGTTTACTGGCTATATGGAACTGTTCTGTAGAGGTTTACTGGCTATATGGAACTGTTCTGTAGAGGTTTACTGGCTATATGGAACTGTTCTGTAGAGGTTTACTGGCTATATGGAACTGTTCTGTAGAGGTTTACTGGCTATATGGAACTGTTCTGTAGAGGTTTACTGGCTATATGGAACTGTTCTGTAGAGGTTTACTGGCTATATGGAACTGTTCTGTAGAGGTTTACTGGCTATATGGAACTGTTCTGTAGAGGTTTACTGGCTATATGGAACTGTTCTGTAGAGGTTTACTGGCTATATGGAACTGTTCTGTAGAGGTTTACTGGCTATATGGAACTGTTCTGTAGAGGTTTACTGGCTATATGGAACTGTTCTGTAGAGGTTTACTGGCTATATGGAACTGTTCTGTAGAGGTTTACTGGCTATATGGAACTGTTCTGTAGAGGTTTACTGGCTATATGGAACTGTTCTGTAGAGGTTTACTGGCTATATGGAACTGTTCTGTAGAGGTTTACTGGCTATATGGAACTGTTCTGTAGAGGTTTACTGGCTATATGGAACTGTTCTGTAGAGGTTTACTGGCTATATGGAACTGTTCTGTAGAGGTTTACTGGCTATATGGAACTGTTCTGTAGAGGTTTACTGGCTATATGGAACTGTTCTGTAGAGGTTTACTGGCTATATGGAACTGTTCTGTAGAGGTTTACTGGCTATATGGAACTGTTCTGTAGAGGTTTACTGGCTATATGGAACTGTTCTGTAGAGGTTTACTGGCTATATGGAACTGTTCTGTAGAGGTTTACTGGCTATATGGAACTGTTCTGTAGAGGTTTACTGGCTATATGGAACTGTTCTGTAGAGGTTTACTGGCTATATGGAACTGTTCTGTAGAGGTTTACTGGCTATATGGAACTGTTCTGTAGAGGTTTACTGGCTATATGGAACTGTTCTGTAGAGGTTTACTGGCTATATGGAACTGTTCTGTAGAGGTTTACTGGCTATATGGAACTGTTCTGTAGAGGTTTACTGGCTATATGGAACTGTTCTGTAGAGGTTTACTGGCTATATGGAACTGTTCTGTAGAGGTTTACTGGCTATATGGAACTGTTCTGTAGAGGTTTACTGGCTATATGGAACTGTTCTGTAGAGGTTTACTGGCTATATGGAACTGTTCTGTAGAGGTTTACTGGCTATATGGAACTGTTCTGTAGAGGTTTACTGGCTATATGGAACTGTTCTGTAGAGGTTTACTGGCTATATGGAACTGTTCTGTAGAGGTTTACTGGCTATATGGAACTGTTCTGTAGAGGTTTACTGGCTATATGGAACTGTTCTGTAGAGGTTTACTGGCTATATGGAACTGTTCTGTAGAGGTTTACTGGCTATATGGAACTGTTCTGTAGAGGTTTACTGGCTATATGGAACTGTTCTGTAGAGGTTTACTGGCTATATGGAACTGTTCTGTAGAGGTTTACTGGCTATATGGAACTGTTCTGTAGAGGTTTACTGGCTATATGGAACTGTTCTGTAGAGGTTTACTGGCTATATGGAACTGTTCTGTAGAGGTTTACTGGCTATATGGAACTGTTCTGTAGAGGTTTACTGGCTATATGGAACTGTTCTGTAGAGGTTTACTGGCTATATGGAACTGTTCTGTAGAGGTTTACTGGCTATATGGAACTGTTCTGTAGAGGTTTACTGGCTATATGGAACTGTTCTGTAGAGGTTTACTGGCTATATGGAACTGTTCTGTAGAGGTTTACTGGCTATATGGAACTGTTCTGTAGAGGTTTACTGGCTATATGGAACTGTTCTGTAGAGGTTTACTGGCTATATGGAACTGTTCTGTAGAGGTTTACTGGCTATATGGAACTGTTCTGTAGAGGTTTACTGGCTATATGGAACTGTTCTGTAGAGGTTTACTGGCTATATGGAACTGTTCTGTAGAGGTTTACTGGCTATATGGAACTGTTCTGTAGAGGTTTACTGGCTATATGGAACTGTTCTGTAGAGGTTTACTGGCTATATGGAACTGTTCTGTAGAGGTTTACTGGCTATATGGAACTGTTCTGTAGAGGTTTACTGGCTATATGGAACTGTTCTGTAGAGGTTTACTGGCTATATGGAACTGTTCTGTAGAGGTTTACTGGCTATATGGAACTGTTCTGTAGAGGTTTACTGGCTATATGGAACTGTTCTGTAGAGGTTTACTGGCTATATGGAACTGTTCTGTAGAGGTTTACTGGCTATATGGAACTGTTCTGTAGAGGTTTACTGGCTATATGGAACTGTTCTGTAGAGGTTTACTGGCTATATGGAACTGTTCTGTAGAGGTTTACTGGCTATATGGAACTGTTCTGTAGAGGTTTACTGGCTATATGGAACTGTTCTGTAGAGGTTTACTGGCTATATGGAACTGTTCTGTAGAGGTTTACTGGCTATATGGAACTGTTCTGTAGAGGTTTACTGGCTATATGGAACTGTTCTGTAGAGGTTTACTGGCTATATGGAACTGTTCTGTAGAGGTTTACTGGCTATATGGAACTGTTCTGTAGAGGTTTACTGGCTATATGGAACTGTTCTGTAGAGGTTTACTGGCTATATGGAACTGTTCTGTAGAGGTTTACTGGCTATATGGAACTGTTCTGTAGAGGTTTACTGGCTATATGGAACTGTTCTGTAGAGGTTTACTGGCTATATGGAACTGTTCTGTAGAGGTTTACTGGCTATATGGAACTGTTCTGTAGAGGTTTACTGGCTATATGGAACTGTTCTGTAGAGGTTTACTGGCTATATGGAACTGTTCTGTAGAGGTTTACTGGCTATATGGAACTGTTCTGTAGAGGTTTACTGGCTATATGGAACTGTTCTGTAGAGGTTTACTGGCTATATGGAACTGTTCTGTAGAGGTTTACTGGCTATATGGAACTGTTCTGTAGAGGTTTACTGGCTATATGGAACTGTTCTGTAGAGGTTTACTGGCTATATGGAACTGTTCTGTAGAGGTTTACTGGCTATATGGAACTGTTCTGTAGAGGTTTACTGGCTATATGGAACTGTTCTGTAGAGGTTTACTGGCTATATGGAACTGTTCTGTAGAGGTTTACTGGCTATATGGAACTGTTCTGTAGAGGTTTACTGGCTATATGGAACTGTTCTGTAGAGGTTTACTGGCTATATGGAACTGTTCTGTAGAGGTTTACTGGCTATATGGAACTGTTCTGTAGAGGTTTACTGGCTATATGGAACTGTTCTGTAGAGGTTTACTGGCTATATGGAACTGTTCTGTAGAGGTTTACTGGCTATATGGAACTGTTCTGTAGAGGTTTACTGGCTATATGGAACTGTTCTGTAGAGGTTTACTGGCTATATGGAACTGTTCTGTAGAGGTTTACTGGCTATATGGAACTGTTCTGTAGAGGTTTACTGGCTATATGGAACTGTTCTGTAGAGGTTTACTGGCTATATGGAACTGTTCTGTAGAGGTTTACTGGCTATATGGAACTGTTCTGTAGAGGTTTACTGGCTATATGGAACTGTTCTGTAGAGGTTTACTGGCTATATGGAACTGTTCTGTAGAGGTTTACTGGCTATATGGAACTGTTCTGTAGAGGTTTACTGGCTATATGGAACTGTTCTGTAGAGGTTTACTGGCTATATGGAACTGTTCTGTAGAGGTTTACTGGCTATATGGAACTGTTCTGTAGAGGTTTACTGGCTATATGGAACTGTTCTGTAGAGGTTTACTGGCTATATGGAACTGTTCTGTAGAGGTTTACTGGCTATATGGAACTGTTCTGTAGAGGTTTACTGGCTATATGGAACTGTTCTGTAGAGGTTTACTGGCTATATGGAACTGTTCTGTAGAGGTTTACTGGCTATATGGAACTGTTCTGTAGAGGTTTACTGGCTATATGGAACTGTTCTGTAGAGGTTTACTGGCTATATGGAACTGTTCTGTAGAGGTTTACTGGCTATATGGAACTGTTCTGTAGAGGTTTACTGGCTATATGGAACTGTTCTGTAGAGGTTTACTGGCTATATGGAACTGTTCTGTAGAGGTTTACTGGCTATATGGAACTGTTCTGTAGAGGTTTACTGGCTATATGGAACTGTTCTGTAGAGGTTTACTGGCTATATGGAACTGTTCTGTAGAGGTTTACTGGCTATATGGAACTGTTCTGTAGAGGTTTACTGGCTATATGGAACTGTTCTGTAGAGGTTTACTGGCTATATGGAACTGTTCTGTAGAGGTTTACTGGCTATATGGAACTGTTCTGTAGAGGTTTACTGGCTATATGGAACTGTTCTGTAGAGGTTTACTGGCTATATGGAACTGTTCTGTAGAGGTTTACTGGCTATATGGAACTGTTCTGTAGAGGTTTACTGGCTATATGGAACTGTTCTGTAGAGGTTTACTGGCTATATGGAACTGTTCTGTAGAGGTTTACTGGCTATATGGAACTGTTCTGTAGAGGTTTACTGGCTATATGGAACTGTTCTGTAGAGGTTTACTGGCTATATGGAACTGTTCTGTAGAGGTTTACTGGCTATATGGAACTGTTCTGTAGAGGTTTACTGGCTATATGGAACTGTTCTGTAGAGGTTTACTGGCTATATGGAACTGTTCTGTAGAGGTTTACTGGCTATATGGAACTGTTCTGTAGAGGTTTACTGGCTATATGGAACTGTTCTGTAGAGGTTTACTGGCTATATGGAACTGTTCTGTAGAGGTTTACTGGCTATATGGAACTGTTCTGTAGAGGTTTACTGGCTATATGGAACTGTTCTGTAGAGGTTTACTGGCTATATGGAACTGTTCTGTAGAGGTTTACTGGCTATATGGAACTGTTCTGTAGAGGTTTACTGGCTATATGGAACTGTTCTGTAGAGGTTTACTGGCTATATGGAACTGTTCTGTAGAGGTTTACTGGCTATATGGAACTGTTCTGTAGAGGTTTACTGGCTATATGGAACTGTTCTGTAGAGGTTTACTGGCTATATGGAACTGTTCTGTAGAGGTTTACTGGCTATATGGAACTGTTCTGTAGAGGTTTACTGGCTATATGGAACTGTTCTGTAGAGGTTTACTGGCTATATGGAACTGTTCTGTAGAGGTTTACTGGCTATATGGAACTGTTCTGTAGAGGTTTACTGGCTATATGGAACTGTTCTGTAGAGGTTTACTGGCTATATGGAACTGTTCTGTAGAGGTTTACTGGCTATATGGAACTGTTCTGTAGAGGTTTACTGGCTATATGGAACTGTTCTGTAGAGGTTTACTGGCTATATGGAACTGTTCTGTAGAGGTTTACTGGCTATATGGAACTGTTCTGTAGAGGTTTACTGGCTATATGGAACTGTTCTGTAGAGGTTTACTGGCTATATGGAACTGTTCTGTAGAGGTTTACTGGCTATATGGAACTGTTCTGTAGAGGTTTACTGGCTATATGGAACTGTTCTGTAGAGGTTTACTGGCTATATGGAACTGTTCTGTAGAGGTTTACTGGCTATATGGAACTGTTCTGTAGAGGTTTACTGGCTATATGGAACTGTTCTGTAGAGGTTTACTGGCTATATGGAACTGTTCTGTAGAGGTTTACTGGCTATATGGAACTGTTCTGTAGAGGTTTACTGGCTATATGGAACTGTTCTGTAGAGGTTTACTGGCTATATGGAACTGTTCTGTAGAGGTTTACTGGCTATATGGAACTGTTCTGTAGAGGTTTACTGGCTATATGGAACTGTTCTGTAGAGGTTTACTGGCTATATGGAACTGTTCTGTAGAGGTTTACTGGCTATATGGAACTGTTCTGTAGAGGTTTACTGGCTATATGGAACTGTTCTGTAGAGGTTTACTGGCTATATGGAACTGTTCTGTAGAGGTTTACTGGCTATATGGAACTGTTCTGTAGAGGTTTACTGGCTATATGGAACTGTTCTGTAGAGGTTTACTGGCTATATGGAACTGTTCTGTAGAGGTTTACTGGCTATATGGAACTGTTCTGTAGAGGTTTACTGGCTATATGGAACTGTTCTGTAGAGGTTTACTGGCTATATGGAACTGTTCTGTAGAGGTTTACTGGCTATATGGAACTGTTCTGTAGAGGTTTACTGGCTATATGGAACTGTTCTGTAGAGGTTTACTGGCTATATGGAACTGTTCTGTAGAGGTTTACTGGCTATATGGAACTGTTCTGTAGAGGTTTACTGGCTATATGGAACTGTTCTGTAGAGGTTTACTGGCTATATGGAACTGTTCTGTAGAGGTTTACTGGCTATATGGAACTGTTCTGTAGAGGTTTACTGGCTATATGGAACTGTTCTGTAGAGGTTTACTGGCTATATGGAACTGTTCTGTAGAGGTTTACTGGCTATATGGAACTGTTCTGTAGAGGTTTACTGGCTATATGGAACTGTTCTGTAGAGGTTTACTGGCTATATGGAACTGTTCTGTAGAGGTTTACTGGCTATATGGAACTGTTCTGTAGAGGTTTACTGGCTATATGGAACTGTTCTGTAGAGGTTTACTGGCTATATGGAACTGTTCTGTAGAGGTTTACTGGCTATATGGAACTGTTCTGTAGAGGTTTACTGGCTATATGGAACTGTTCTGTAGAGGTTTACTGGCTATATGGAACTGTTCTGTAGAGGTTTACTGGCTATATGGAACTGTTCTGTAGAGGTTTACTGGCTATATGGAACTGTTCTGTAGAGGTTTACTGGCTATATGGAACTGTTCTGTAGAGGTTTACTGGCTATATGGAACTGTTCTGTAGAGGTTTACTGGCTATATGGAACTGTTCTGTAGAGGTTTACTGGCTATATGGAACTGTTCTGTAGAGGTTTACTGGCTATATGGAACTGTTCTGTAGAGGTTTACTGGCTATATGGAACTGTTCTGTAGAGGTTTACTGGCTATATGGAACTGTTCTGTAGAGGTTTACTGGCTATATGGAACTGTTCTGTAGAGGTTTACTGGCTATATGGAACTGTTCTGTAGAGGTTTACTGGCTATATGGAACTGTTCTGTAGAGGTTTACTGGCTATATGGAACTGTTCTGTAGAGGTTTACTGGCTATATGGAACTGTTCTGTAGAGGTTTACTGGCTATATGGAACTGTTCTGTAGAGGTTTACTGGCTATATGGAACTGTTCTGTAGAGGTTTACTGGCTATATGGAACTGTTCTGTAGAGGTTTACTGGCTATATGGAACTGTTCTGTAGAGGTTTACTGGCTATATGGAACTGTTCTGTAGAGGTTTACTGGCTATATGGAACTGTTCTGTAGAGGTTTACTGGCTATATGGAACTGTTCTGTAGAGGTTTACTGGCTATATGGAACTGTTCTGTAGAGGTTTACTGGCTATATGGAACTGTTCTGTAGAGGTTTACTGGCTATATGGAACTGTTCTGTAGAGGTTTACTGGCTATATGGAACTGTTCTGTAGAGGTTTACTGGCTATATGGAACTGTTCTGTAGAGGTTTACTGGCTATATGGAACTGTTCTGTAGAGGTTTACTGGCTATATGGAACTGTTCTGTAGAGGTTTACTGGCTATATGGAACTGTTCTGTAGAGGTTTACTGGCTATATGGAACTGTTCTGTAGAGGTTTACTGGCTATATGGAACTGTTCTGTAGAGGTTTACTGGCTATATGGAACTGTTCTGTAGAGGTTTACTGGCTATATGGAACTGTTCTGTAGAGGTTTACTGGCTATATGGAACTGTTCTGTAGAGGTTTACTGGCTATATGGAACTGTTCTGTAGAGGTTTACTGGCTATATGGAACTGTTCTGTAGAGGTTTACTGGCTATATGGAACTGTTCTGTAGAGGTTTACTGGCTATATGGAACTGTTCTGTAGAGGTTTACTGGCTATATGGAACTGTTCTGTAGAGGTTTACTGGCTATATGGAACTGTTCTGTAGAGGTTTACTGGCTATATGGAACTGTTCTGTAGAGGTTTACTGGCTATATGGAACTGTTCTGTAGAGGTTTACTGGCTATATGGAACTGTTCTGTAGAGGTTTACTGGCTATATGGAACTGTTCTGTAGAGGTTTACTGGCTATATGGAACTGTTCTGTAGAGGTTTACTGGCTATATGGAACTGTTCTGTAGAGGTTTACTGGCTATATGGAACTGTTCTGTAGAGGTTTACTGGCTATATGGAACTGTTCTGTAGAGGTTTACTGGCTATATGGAACTGTTCTGTAGAGGTTTACTGGCTATATGGAACTGTTCTGTAGAGGTTTACTGGCTATATGGAACTGTTCTGTAGAGGTTTACTGGCTATATGGAACTGTTCTGTAGAGGTTTACTGGCTATATGGAACTGTTCTGTAGAGGTTTACTGGCTATATGGAACTGTTCTGTAGAGGTTTACTGGCTATATGGAACTGTTCTGTAGAGGTTTACTGGCTATATGGAACTGTTCTGTAGAGGTTTACTGGCTATATGGAACTGTTCTGTAGAGGTTTACTGGCTATATGGAACTGTTCTGTAGAGGTTTACTGGCTATATGGAACTGTTCTGTAGAGGTTTACTGGCTATATGGAACTGTTCTGTAGAGGTTTACTGGCTATATGGAACTGTTCTGTAGAGGTTTACTGGCTATATGGAACTGTTCTGTAGAGGTTTACTGGCTATATGGAACTGTTCTGTAGAGGTTTACTGGCTATATGGAACTGTTCTGTAGAGGTTTACTGGCTATATGGAACTGTTCTGTAGAGGTTTACTGGCTATATGGAACTGTTCTGTAGAGGTTTACTGGCTATATGGAACTGTTCTGTAGAGGTTTACTGGCTATATGGAACTGTTCTGTAGAGGTTTACTGGCTATATGGAACTGTTCTGTAGAGGTTTACTGGCTATATGGAACTGTTCTGTAGAGGTTTACTGGCTATATGGAACTGTTCTGTAGAGGTTTACTGGCTATATGGAACTGTTCTGTAGAGGTTTACTGGCTATATGGAACTGTTCTGTAGAGGTTTACTGGCTATATGGAACTGTTCTGTAGAGGTTTACTGGCTATATGGAACTGTTCTGTAGAGGTTTACTGGCTATATGGAACTGTTCTGTAGAGGTTTACTGGCTATATGGAACTGTTCTGTAGAGGTTTACTGGCTATATGGAACTGTTCTGTAGAGGTTTACTGGCTATATGGAACTGTTCTGTAGAGGTTTACTGGCTATATGGAACTGTTCTGTAGAGGTTTACTGGCTATATGGAACTGTTCTGTAGAGGTTTACTGGCTATATGGAACTGTTCTGTAGAGGTTTACTGGCTATATGGAACTGTTCTGTAGAGGTTTACTGGCTATATGGAACTGTTCTGTAGAGGTTTACTGGCTATATGGAACTGTTCTGTAGAGGTTTACTGGCTATATGGAACTGTTCTGTAGAGGTTTACTGGCTATATGGAACTGTTCTGTAGAGGTTTACTGGCTATATGGAACTGTTCTGTAGAGGTTTACTGGCTATATGGAACTGTTCTGTAGAGGTTTACTGGCTATATGGAACTGTTCTGTAGAGGTTTACTGGCTATATGGAACTGTTCTGTAGAGGTTTACTGGCTATATGGAACTGTTCTGTAGAGGTTTACTGGCTATATGGAACTGTTCTGTAGAGGTTTACTGGCTATATGGAACTGTTCTGTAGAGGTTTACTGGCTATATGGAACTGTTCTGTAGAGGTTTACTGGCTATATGGAACTGTTCTGTAGAGGTTTACTGGCTATATGGAACTGTTCTGTAGAGGTTTACTGGCTATATGGAACTGTTCTGTAGAGGTTTACTGGCTATATGGAACTGTTCTGTAGAGGTTTACTGGCTATATGGAACTGTTCTGTAGAGGTTTACTGGCTATATGGAACTGTTCTGTAGAGGTTTACTGGCTATATGGAACTGTTCTGTAGAGGTTTACTGGCTATATGGAACTGTTCTGTAGAGGTTTACTGGCTATATGGAACTGTTCTGTAGAGGTTTACTGGCTATATGGAACTGTTCTGTAGAGGTTTACTGGCTATATGGAACTGTTCTGTAGAGGTTTACTGGCTATATGGAACTGTTCTGTAGAGGTTTACTGGCTATATGGAACTGTTCTGTAGAGGTTTACTGGCTATATGGAACTGTTCTGTAGAGGTTTACTGGCTATATGGAACTGTTCTGTAGAGGTTTACTGGCTATATGGAACTGTTCTGTAGAGGTTTACTGGCTATATGGAACTGTTCTGTAGAGGTTTACTGGCTATATGGAACTGTTCTGTAGAGGTTTACTGGCTATATGGAACTGTTCTGTAGAGGTTTACTGGCTATATGGAACTGTTCTGTAGAGGTTTACTGGCTATATGGAACTGTTCTGTAGAGGTTTACTGGCTATATGGAACTGTTCTGTAGAGGTTTACTGGCTATATGGAACTGTTCTGTAGAGGTTTACTGGCTATATGGAACTGTTCTGTAGAGGTTTACTGGCTATATGGAACTGTTCTGTAGAGGTTTACTGGCTATATGGAACTGTTCTGTAGAGGTTTACTGGCTATATGGAACTGTTCTGTAGAGGTTTACTGGCTATATGGAACTGTTCTGTAGAGGTTTACTGGCTATATGGAACTGTTCTGTAGAGGTTTACTGGCTATATGGAACTGTTCTGTAGAGGTTTACTGGCTATATGGAACTGTTCTGTAGAGGTTTACTGGCTATATGGAACTGTTCTGTAGAGGTTTACTGGCTATATGGAACTGTTCTGTAGAGGTTTACTGGCTATATGGAACTGTTCTGTAGAGGTTTACTGGCTATATGGAACTGTTCTGTAGAGGTTTACTGGCTATATGGAACTGTTCTGTAGAGGTTTACTGGCTATATGGAACTGTTCTGTAGAGGTTTACTGGCTATATGGAACTGTTCTGTAGAGGTTTACTGGCTATATGGAACTGTTCTGTAGAGGTTTACTGGCTATATGGAACTGTTCTGTAGAGGTTTACTGGCTATATGGAACTGTTCTGTAGAGGTTTACTGGCTATATGGAACTGTTCTGTAGAGGTTTACTGGCTATATGGAACTGTTCTGTAGAGGTTTACTGGCTATATGGAACTGTTCTGTAGAGGTTTACTGGCTATATGGAACTGTTCTGTAGAGGTTTACTGGCTATATGGAACTGTTCTGTAGAGGTTTACTGGCTATATGGAACTGTTCTGTAGAGGTTTACTGGCTATATGGAACTGTTCTGTAGAGGTTTACTGGCTATATGGAACTGTTCTGTAGAGGTTTACTGGCTATATGGAACTGTTCTGTAGAGGTTTACTGGCTATATGGAACTGTTCTGTAGAGGTTTACTGGCTATATGGAACTGTTCTGTAGAGGTTTACTGGCTATATGGAACTGTTCTGTAGAGGTTTACTGGCTATATGGAACTGTTCTGTAGAGGTTTACTGGCTATATGGAACTGTTCTGTAGAGGTTTACTGGCTATATGGAACTGTTCTGTAGAGGTTTACTGGCTATATGGAACTGTTCTGTAGAGGTTTACTGGCTATATGGAACTGTTCTGTAGAGGTTTACTGGCTATATGGAACTGTTCTGTAGAGGTTTACTGGCTATATGGAACTGTTCTGTAGAGGTTTACTGGCTATATGGAACTGTTCTGTAGAGGTTTACTGGCTATATGGAACTGTTCTGTAGAGGTTTACTGGCTATATGGAACTGTTCTGTAGAGGTTTACTGGCTATATGGAACTGTTCTGTAGAGGTTTACTGGCTATATGGAACTGTTCTGTAGAGGTTTACTGGCTATATGGAACTGTTCTGTAGAGGTTTACTGGCTATATGGAACTGTTCTGTAGAGGTTTACTGGCTATATGGAACTGTTCTGTAGAGGTTTACTGGCTATATGGAACTGTTCTGTAGAGGTTTACTGGCTATATGGAACTGTTCTGTAGAGGTTTACTGGCTATATGGAACTGTTCTGTAGAGGTTTACTGGCTATATGGAACTGTTCTGTAGAGGTTTACTGGCTATATGGAACTGTTCTGTAGAGGTTTACTGGCTATATGGAACTGTTCTGTAGAGGTTTACTGGCTATATGGAACTGTTCTGTAGAGGTTTACTGGCTATATGGAACTGTTCTGTAGAGGTTTACTGGCTATATGGAACTGTTCTGTAGAGGTTTACTGGCTATATGGAACTGTTCTGTAGAGGTTTACTGGCTATATGGAACTGTTCTGTAGAGGTTTACTGGCTATATGGAACTGTTCTGTAGAGGTTTACTGGCTATATGGAACTGTTCTGTAGAGGTTTACTGGCTATATGGAACTGTTCTGTAGAGGTTTACTGGCTATATGGAACTGTTCTGTAGAGGTTTACTGGCTATATGGAACTGTTCTGTAGAGGTTTACTGGCTATATGGAACTGTTCTGTAGAGGTTTACTGGCTATATGGAACTGTTCTGTAGAGGTTTACTGGCTATATGGAACTGTTCTGTAGAGGTTTACTGGCTATATGGAACTGTTCTGTAGAGGTTTACTGGCTATATGGATCTGTTCTGTAGAGGTTTACTGGCTATATGGAACTGTTCTGTAGAGGTTTACTGGCTATATGGAACTGTTCTGTAGAGGTTTACTGGCTATATGGAACTGTTCTGTAGAGGTTTACTGGCTATATGGAACTGTTCTGTAGAGGTTTACTGGCTATATGGAACTGTTCTGTAGAGGTTTACTGGCTATATGGAACTGTTCTGTAGAGGTTTACTGGCTATATGGAACTGTTCTGTTCTGTAGAGGTTTACTGGCTATATGGAACTGTTCTGTAGAGGTTTACTGGCTATATGGAACTGTTCTGTAGAGGTTTACTGGCTATATGGAACTGTTCTGTAGAGGTTTACTGGCTATATGGAACTGTTCTGTTCTGTAGAGGTTTACTGGCTATATGGAAACTGTTTCTGTAGAGGTTTACCTGGCTATATGGAACTGTCTGTCTGTAGAGGTTATACGGACTATATGGAACTGTGTCTGTAGAGGTTTACCGGCTATGGAACTGTTCTGTAGAGGTTTACGGCTATATGGAACTGTTCTGTGAGGGTTACTGGTATTGGAACTGTACCTGTAGAGGTTTCTGGCATATGGAACTGTGCCTGTAGAGGTTTTACTGCTATATGGAATGTCTGTAGGTACTGGCTATATGGAACTGTTCTGTAGAGGTTTACTGGCTACATGGACCGTTCTGTAGAGGTTTACTGGCTATATGGAACTTTCTGTAGCGGTTTACGTGGCTATATGGAACTGTTCTGTAGAGGTTGTACTGGCTATAGGGAACTGTTCTGTAGAGGTTTACTGGCTAGTATGGAACTGTTCTGTAGAGGTTTACTGGCTATATGAAACTGTTCTGTAGAGGTTTACTGGCTATATGGGAACTGTTCTATAGAGGTTTACTGGCTATATGGAACTGTTCTGTAGAGGTTTACTGGCTATATGGAACTGTTCTGTAGAGGTTTACTGGCCTATATGGAAATGTTCTGTAGAGGTTTACTGGCTATATGGAACTGTCTGTGGAGGTTTACTAGCATATGGAACGTGTTCTGTAGAGGTTACTGGCTATATGGAACTGTTCTGTAGAGGTTTACTGCTATATGGAACTGTTCTGTAGAGGTTTACTGGCTATATGGAACTGTTCTGTAGAGGTTTACGGGCTATATGGAACTGTTCTGTAGAGGTTTACTGGCTATATGGAACTGTTCTGTAGAGGTTTACTGGCTATATGGAACTGTTCTGTCGAGGTTTACTGGCTATATTGGAACTGTTCTGTAGAGGTTTACTGGCTATATGGAACTGTTCTGTAGAGGTTTACTGGCTATATGAACTTGTTCTGTAGAGGTTTACTGGCTATATGGAACTGTTCTGTAGGGTTTACTGGCTATATGGAACTGTTCTGTAGAGGTTTACTGGCTAGATGGAGCTTTCTGTAGAGTGTTTACTGGCTATATGGAACGGTTCTGTTCTGTTGAGGTTTACTGGCTATATGGAACTGTTCTGTAGAGGTTTACTGGCTATATGGAACTGTTCTGTAGAGGTTTACTGGCTATATGGAACTGTTCTGTAGAGGTTTACTGGCTATATGGAACTGTTCTGTTCTGTAGAGGTTTTACTGGCTATATGGAACTGTTCTGTTCTGTAGAGGTTTACTGGCTATATGGAACTGTTCTGTAGAGGTTTAATGGCTATATGGAACTGTTCTGTTCTGTAGAGGTTTACTGACTATATGGAACTGTTCTGTAGAGGTTTACCGGCTATATGGAACTGTTCTGTAGAGGTTTACCGGCTATATGAACTGTTCTGTAGAGGTTTACGGCTATAGGAACTGTTCTGTAGAGGTTACTGGCTATATGGAACTGTTCTGTAGAGGTTTACTGGCTATATGGAACTGTTCTGTAGAGGTTTACTGGCTATATGGAACTGTTCTGTAGAGGTTTACTGGCTATATGGAACTGTTCTGTAGAGGTTTACTGGCTATATGGAACTGTTCTGTAGAGGTTTACTGGCTATATGGAACTGTTCTGTAGAGGTTTACTGGCTATATGGAACTGTTCTGTAGAGGTTTACTGGCTATATGGAACTGTTCTGTAGAGGGTTTACTGGCTATATGGAACTGTTCGGTAGAGGTTTACTGGCTATATGGAACTGTTCTGTAGAGGTTTACTGGCTATATGGAACTGTTCTATAGAGGTTTACTGGCTATATGGAACTGTTCTGTAGAGGTTTACTGGCTATATGGAACTGTTCTGTAGAGGTTTACCGGCTATATGGAACTGTTCTGTAGAGGTTTACCGGCTATATGGAACTGTTCTGTAGAGGTTTTACCGGCTATATGGAATCAAATCAAATCAAATTTATTATATAGCCCTTCGTACATCAGCTGATATCTCAAAGTGCTGTACAGAAACCCAGCCTAAAACCCCAAACAGCAAGCAATGCAGGTGGAGAAGCACGTTGGCTAGGAAAACTCCCTAGAAAGGCCAATACCTAGGAAGAAACCTAGAGAGGAACCAGGCTATGTGGGGTGGCCAGTCCTCTTCTGGCTGTGCCGGGTGGAGATTATAACAGAACATGGTCAAGATGTTCAATGTTCATAAATGACCAGCATGGTCGAATAATAATAAGGCAGAACAGTTGAAACTAGAGCAGCAGCACAGTCAGGTGGAAGTTGAAACTGGAGCAGCAGCATGGCCAGGTAGACTGGGGACAGCAAGGAGTCATCATGTCAGGTAGTCCTGGGGCATGGTCCTAGGGCTCAGGTCAGTTGATACTGGAACAGCAGAATGGCCAGGTGGACTGGGGACAGCAAGGAGTCATCATGTCAGGTAGTCCTGGGGCATGGTCCTAGGGCTCAGGTCCTCCGAGAGAGAGAAAGAAAGAGAGAAGGAGAGAATTAGAGAACGCACACTTAGATTCACACAGGACACCGAATAGGACAGGAGAAGTACTCCAGATATAACAAACTGACCCAGCCCCCCGACACATAAACTACTGCAGCATAAATACTGGAGGCTGAGACAGGAGGGGTCAGGAGACACTGTGGCCCCATCCGAGGACACCCCCGGACAGGGCCAAACAGGAAGGATATAACCCCACCCACTTTGCCAAAGCACAGCCCCCACACCACTAGAGGGATATCTTCAACCACCAACCTACCATCCTGAGACAAGGCTGAGTATAGCCCACAAAGATCTCCGCCACGGCACAACCCAAGGGGGGGGGGGGGCGCCAACCCAGACAGGATGACCACAACAGTGAATCAACCCACTCAGGTGACGCACCCCCTCCAGGACGGCATGAGAGAGCCCCAGCAAGCCAGTGACTCAGCCCCTGTAATAGGGTTAGAGGCAGAGAATCCCAGTGGAAAGAGGGGAACCGGCCAGGCAGAGACAGCAAGGGCGGTTCGTTGCTCCAGAGCCTTTCCGTTCACCTTCCCACTCCTGGGCCAGACTACACTCAATCATATGACCCACTGAAGAGATGAGTCTTCAGTAAAGACTTAAAGGTTGAGACCGAGTTTGCGTCTCTGACATGGGTAGGCAGACCGTTCCATAAAAATGGAGCTCTATAGGAGAAAGCCCTGCCTCCAGCTGTTTGCTTAGAAATTCTAGGGACAATTAGGAGGCCTGCGTCTTGTGACCGTAGCGTACGTATAGGTATGTACGGCAGGACCAAATCAGAGAGATAGGTAGGAGCAAGCCCATGTAATGCTTTGTAGGTTAGCAGTAAAACCTTGAAATCAGCCCTTGCTTTGACAGGAAGCCAGTGTAGAGAGGCTAGCACTGGAGTAATATGATCAAATTTTTTGGTTCTAGTCAGGATTCTAGCAGCCGTATTTAGCACTAACTGAAGTTTATTTAGTGCTTTATCCGGGTAGCCGGAAAATAGAGCATTGCAGTAGTCTAACCTAGAAGTGACAAAAGCATGGATTAATTTTTCTGCATCATTTTTGGACAGAAAGTTTCTGATTTTTGCAATGTTACGTAGATGGAAAAAAGCTGTCCTCGAAATGGTCTTGATATGTTCTTCAAAAGAGAGATCAGGGTCCAGAGTAACGCCGAGGTCCTTCACAGTTTTATTTGAGACGACTGTACAACCATTAAGATTAATTGTCAGATTCAACAGAAGATCTCTTTGTTTCTTGGGACCTAGAACAAGCATCTCTGTTTTGTCCGAGTTTAATAGTAGAAAGTTTGCAGCCATCCACTTCCTTATGTCTGAAACACATGCTTCTAGCGAGGGCAATTTTGGGGCTTCACCATGTTTCATTGAAATGTACAGCTGTGTGTCATCCGCATAGCAGTGAAAGTTTACATTATGTTTTCGAATAACATCCCCAAGAGGTAAAATATATAGTGAAAACAATAGTGGTCCTAAAACGGAACCTTGAGGAACACCGAAATTTACAGTTGATTTGTCAGAGGACAAACCATTCACAGAGACAAACTGATATCTTTCCGACAGATAAGATCTAAACCAGGCCAGAACATGTCCGTGTAGACCAATTTGGGTTTCCAATCTCTCCAAAAGAATGTGGTGATCGATGGTATCAAAAGCAGCACTAAGGTCTAGGAGCACGAGGACAGATGCAGAGCCTCGGTCCGATGCCATTAAAATGTCATTTACCACCTTCACAAGTGCCGTCTCAGTGCTATGATGGGGTCTAAAACCAGACTGAAGCATTTCGTATACATTGTTTGTCTTCAGGAAGGCAGTGAGTTGCTGCGCAACAGCCTTCTCTAAAATTTTTGAGAGGAATGGAAGATTCGATATAGGCCGATAGTTTTTTATATTTTCTGGGTCAAGGTTTGGCTTTTTCAAGAGAGGCTTTATTACTGCCACTTTTAGTGAGTTGGTACACATCCAGTGGATAGAGAGCCGTTTATTATGTTCAACATAGGAGGGCCAAGCACAGGAAGCAGCTCTTTCAGTAGTTTAGTTGGAATAGGGTCCAGTATGCAGCTTGAAGGTTTAGAGGCCATGATTATTTTCATCATTGTGTCAAGAGATATAGTACTAAAACACTTGAGCGTCTCTCTTGATCCTAGGTCCTGGCAGTGTGGAACTGTTCTGTAGAGGTTTACCGGCTATATGGAACTGTTCTGTAGAGGTTTACCGGCTATATGGAACTGTTCTGTTCTGTAGAGGTTTACTGGCTATATGGAACTGTTCTGTAGAGGTTTACCGGCTATATGGAACTGTTCTGTAGAGGTTTACCGGCTATATGGAACTGTTCTGTAGAGGTTTACTGGCTATATGGAACTGTTCTGTAGAGGTTTACTGGCTATATGGAACTGTTCTGTTCTGTAGAGGTTTACTGGCTATATGGAACTGTTCTGTAGAGGTTTAATAGCTATATGGAACTGTTCTGTAGAGGTTTAATGGCTATATGGAACTGTTCTGTTCTGTAGAGGTTTACTGGCTATATGGAACTGTTCTGTTCTGTTGAGGTTTACTGGCTATATGGAACTGTTCTGTAGAGGTTTACTGGCTATATGGAACTGTTCTGTAGAGGTTTACTGGCTATATGGAACTGTTCTGTAGAGGTTTACTGGCTATATGGAACTGTTCTGTAGAGGTTTACTGGCTATATGGAACTGTTCTGTAGAGGTTTACTGGCTATATGGAACTGTTCTGTAGAGGTTTACTGGCTATATGGAACTGTTCTGTAGAGGTTTACTGGCTACATGGAACTGTTCTGTAGAGGTTTACTGGCTATATGGAACTGTTCTGTAGAGGTTTAATAGCTATATGGAACTGTTCTGTAGAGGTTAATGGCTATATGGAACTGTTCTGTTCTTTAGAGGTTTACTGGCTATATGGAACTGTTCTGTAGAGGTTTTACTGGCTATATGGAACTGTTCTGTTCTGTTGAGGTTTACTGGCTATATGGAACTGTTCTGTTCTGTTGAGGTTTACTGGCTATATGGAACTGTTCTGTAGAGGTTTACTGGCTATATGGAACTGTTCTGTAGAGGTTTACTGGCTATATGGAACTGTTCTGTAGAGGTTACTGGCTATATGGAACTGTTCGTTCTGTAAGGTTTACTGGCTATATGGAACTGTTCTGTAGAGGTTTACTGGCTATATGGAACTGTTCTGTAGAGGTTTACTGGCTATATGGAACTGTTCTGTAGAGGTTTACTGGCTATATGGAACTGTTCTGTTCTGTAGAGGTTTACTGGCTATATGGAACTGTTCTGTAGAGGTTTAATGGCTATATGGAACTGTTCTGTAGAGGTTACTGGCTATATGGAACTGTTCTGTAGAGGTTTACTGGCTATATGGAACTGTTCTGTAGAGGTTTACTGGCTATATGGAACTGTTCTGTAGAGGTTTACTGGCTATATGGAACTGTTCTGTAGAGGTTTACTGGCTATATGGAACTGTTCTGTTCTGTAGAGGTTTACTGGCTATATGGAACTGTTCTGTTCTGTAGAGGTTTACTGGCTATATGGAACTGTTTCTGTAGAGGTTTACTGGCTATATGGAACTGTTCTGTTCTGTAGAGGTTTAATGGCTATATGGAACTGTTCTGTAGAGGTTTACTGGCTATATGGAACTGTTCTTTAGAGGTTTACTGGCTATATGGAACTGTTCTGTAGAGGTTTACTGGCTATATGGAACTGTTCTGTAGAGGTTTACTGGCTATATGGAACTGTTCTGTAGAGGTTTACTGGCTATATGGAACTGTTCTGTAGAGGTTTACTGGCTATATGGAACTGTTCTGTAGAGGTTTACTGGCTATATGGAACTGTTCTGTAGAGGTTTACTGGCTATATGGAACTGTTCTGTAGAGGTTTACTGGCTATATGGAACTGTTCTGTAGAGGTTTACTGGCTATATGGAACTGTTCTGTAGAGGTTTACTGGCTATATGGAACTGTTCTGTAGAGGTTTACTGGCTATATGGAACTGTTCTGTAGAGGTTTACTGGCTATATGGAACTGTTCTGTAGAGGTTTACTGGCTATATGGAACTGTTCTGTAGAGGTTTACTGGCTATATGGAACTGTTCTGTAGAGGTTTACTGGCTAAATGGAACTGTTCTGTAGAGGTTTACTGGCTATATGGAACTGTTCTGTTCTGTAGAGGTTTACTGGCTATATGGAACTGTTCTGTTCTGTAGAGGTTTAATGGCTATATGGAACTGTTCTGTAGAGGTTTACTGGCTATATGGAACTGTTCTTTAGAGGTTTACTGGCTATATGGAACTGTTCTGTAGAGGTTTACTGGCTATATGGAACTGTTCTGTAGAGGTTTACTGGCTATATGGAACTGTTCTGTAGAGGTTTACTGGCTATATGGAACTGTTCTGTTCTGTAGAGGTTTACTGGCTATATGGAACTGTTCTGTTCTGTAGAGGTTTAATGGCTATATGGAACTGTTCTGTAGAGGTTTACTGGCTATATGGAACTGTTCTTTAGAGGTTTACTGGCTATATGGAACTGTTCTGTAGAGGTTTACTGGCTATATGGAACTGTTCTGTAGAGGTTTACTGGCTATATGGAACTGTTCTGTAGAGGTTTACTGGCTATATGGAACTGTTCTGTAGAGGTTTACTGGCTATATGGAACTGTTCTGTAGAGGTTTACTGGCTATATGGAACTGTTCTGTAGAGGTTTACTGGCTATATGGAACTGTTCTGTAGAGGTTTACTGGCTATATGGAACTGTTCTGTAGAGGTTTACTGGCTATATGGAACTGTTCTGTTCTGTAGAGGTTTACTGGCTATATGGAACTGTTCTGTAGAGGTTTACTGGCTATATGGAACTGTTCTGTAGAGGTTTACTGGCTATATGGAACTGTTCTGTAGAGGTTTACTGGCTATGTGGAACTGTTCTGTTGGGATTTAGGGGATCTAAACACTTGCATTGCCTGCTTCATAAGTTGTCCCTAACTAGGTTCTATATAGAACCATTCTAACGGTCTGAATGGTGCCATCAAACTGGTTTCATCACTAACAGACACATTTATTTTTTATCGAGTACATACAATTTAATCGTTTTTTCGTATTGGTCCCCCGTCGGAATCAAACCCACAACTCTGTCGCTGCAAGCTCCATGCTCTACCAACTGAGCTCCACAGGACTACTGTATATCAGAGATGATGTCAATCATAACACAATAATATGACCTGGTGTTTCACTCTAGCATATAAACACCTGCGGTCCCACTCTGTTTGACAACCATTAGAGAGAGAGAGGTCTCTGTCATTAAGAGTATCTGATAAGCTCCTCTGACCCTCATGAACTACACTAAATGCTCTACACTGCCTCCCTCCTTCTCTGTCTCTCTCACATACCACCAGCACAGCACCTCACCCCTGTCTCCGGTTACCCCCAGCTACCCCCCACTAATATAGCCCGTTAAATATTAATGCACAGCTGTATTAAACCAGTAAATGCTCCATGTTCAACCTGAACCATGTTCAGTCTCTTCTGGTCACATGTTCTCATAGAGACAGACCTACAGACAGGCAGACAGACAGACCTACAGACAGACAGGCAGACAGACCTACAGACAGACAGGCAGACAGACCTACAGACAGACAGGCAGACAGACCTACAGACAGGCAGACAGGCAGACCTACAGACAGACCTACAGACAGGCAGGCAGACCTACAGACAGACCTACAGACAGGCAGGCAGACAGACCTACAGACAGACAGGCAGACAGACCTACAGACAGACAGGCAGACAGGCAGACCTACAGACAGACAGGCAGACAGGCAGACCTACAGACAGACAGGCAGACAGGCAGGCAGACCTACAGACAGACAGGCAGACCTACAGACAGGCAGGCAGACAGACCTACAGACAGACAGGCAGACAGACCTACAGACAGACAGGCAGACCTACAGACAGACAGGCAGACCTACAGACAGGCCTACAGACAGGCAGGCAGACCTACAGACAGACAGACAGACAGACCTACAGACAGACAGACAGACAGACAGACAGACAGACAGACAGACAGACCTACAGACAGGCAGACAGGCAGACCTACAGACAGACAAACAGGCAGACAGGCAGGCAGACCTACAGACAGACAGGCAGACCTACAGACAGGCAGACAGGCAGGCAGACAGACAGACAGACCGACGGACAGGCAGACAGGCAGACCTACAGACAGGCAGACCTACAGACAGGCAGGCAGACAGACAGGCAGACCTACAGACAGGCAGACCTACAGACAGGCAGACAGGCAGACAGACAGACAGGCAGACAGACAGACCTATAGACAGGCAGACAGGCAGACAGAAAGGCAAACAGGCAGGCAGAAAGGTAGACAGGCAGGCGGACCGATGGACAGGCAGAAAGGGGACCAAAAGACTGACAGAAGACAGACAGGCAGACAGACAGACAGACAGGCAGACAGACAGGCAGGGTACTGGGAACTATGATGATGTTGATGAGAGGAACCCTAACCTTAACCCTATAACGTTGTTCTTTATGGATGGTAGCCTGACCATCCTGACCCTCCTAACCTTAACCCTAACCTTAACCCTATAACGTTGTTCTTTATGGATGGTAGCCTGACCATCCTGACCCTCCTAACCCTAACCTTAACCCTATAACGTTGTTCTTTGTGGATGGTAGCCTGATCATCCTGACCCTCCTAACCTTAACCCTATAACGTTGTTCTTTATGGATGGTGCCTGACCATCCTGACCCTCCTAACCCTAACCTTAACCCTATAACGTTGTTCTTTATGGATGGTAGCCTGATCATCCTGACCCTCCTAACCCTAACCTTAACCCTATAACGTTGTTCTTTATGGATGGTGCCTGATCATCCTGACCCTCCTAACCCTAACCTTAACCTTAACCTTAACCCTAGGCAGACAGACAGGCAGACAGGCAGACAGATCGACGGACAGGCAGACAGGCAGGCAGAAAGGCAGACCAAAAGACTGACAGAAGACAGACAGGCAGACAGACAGACAGACAGACAGGCAGACAGACAGACAGGCAGAAAGGGGACCAAAAGACTGACAGAAGACAGACAGGCAGACAGACAGACAGACAGACAGACAGGCAGACAGACAGGCAGGGTACTGGGAACTATGATGATGTTGATGAGAGGAACCCTGACTGAACTACTGGGAACTATGATGATGTTGATGAGAGGAACCCTGACTGAACTACTGGGAACTATGATGATGTTGATAAGAGGAGCCCTGACTGAACTACTGGGAACTATGATGATGTTGATGAGAGGAACCCTGACTGAACTACTGGGAACTATGATGATGTTGATGAGAGGAACCCTGACTGAACTACTGGGAACTATGATGATGTTGATGAGAGGAACCCTGACTGAACTACTGGGAACTATGATGATGTTGATAAGAGGAGCCCTGACTGAACTACTGGGAACTATGATGATGTTGATGAGAGGAACCCTGACTGAACTACTGGGAACTATGATGATGTTGATGAGAGGAACCCTGACTGAACTACTGGGAACTATGATGATGTTGATGAGAGGAACCCTGACTGAACTACTGGGAACTATGATGATGTTGATGAGAGGAACCCTGACTGAACTACTGGGAACTATGATGATGTTGATGAGGGGAACCCTGACTGAACTACTGGGAACTATGATGATGTTGATGAGAGGAACCCTGACTGAACTACTGGGAACTATGATGATGTTGATGAGAGGAACCCTGACTGAACTACTGGGAACTATGATGATGTTGATGAGAGGAACCCTGACTGAACTACTGGGAACTATGATGATGTTGATGAGAGGAACCCTGACTGAACTACTGGGAACTATGATGATGATGAAGGGATGATGAGGTTATGATGAAGATGATGATGTGATGAAGATTATTGTGATGCCTCCCCCATTTCTTCAATTTATCTTCCTAAAGTCTGATTTTAAACCTAACCCTAACCTTAACCAGACAGCTCACCTTATTCCTAACCCTGACCTAACCCTAACCTTAACCAGACAGCTCACCTTATTCCTAACCCTGACCTAACCCTAACCTTAACCAGACAGCTAACCTTATTCCTAACCCTAACCTGACCCTAACCTTAACCAGACAGCTAACCTTATTCCTAACCCTAACCTAACCCTAACCTTAACCAGACAGCTCACCTTATTCCTAACCCTAACCCTAACCTAACCCTAACCTTAATCAGACAGCTCACCTTATTCCTAACCCTAACCCTAACCTAACCCTAACCTTAACCAGACAGCTCACCTTATTCCTAACCTAACCCTAACCTTAACCAGACAGCTAACCTTATTCCTAACCCTAACCTAACCCTAACCTTAACCAGACAGCTAACCTTATTCCTAACCCTAACCTTAACCAGACAGCTCACCTTATTCCTAACCCTAACCTAACCCTAACCTTAACCAGACAGCTAACCTTATTCCTAACCCTAACCTAACCCTAACCTTAACCAGACAGCTAACCTTATTCCTAACCCTAACCTTAACCAGACAGCTCACCTTATTCCTAACCCTAACCTAACCCTAACCTTAACCAGACAGCTCACCTCATTCCTAACCCTAACCTAACCCTAACCTTAACCAGACAGCTCACCTCATTCCTAACCTTAATATATATATTTTCATACATTTTTACAATATAGACCATTTTGACATTGTGGCTGTGGTAAACTAGCAACAACCAGCAAGAAGGGATAGGAGGACTTTTAGTGGCACATCGCCCTCCTGTGGTTATCTATGCTATTACAGCTAAAACAAGACAGCAAATCATTCTAAGGACCTTTTGATGAAAATATGAAAGTATTAGTTATTCTACATATATTCTTTACAACACTAGTGGTGTTGAAGATGATAAAATATGTTCCATAAGGAAGGAACAGGAGCCTCCTCTATACAGCAACATGAGAGTTCTTTATGGATGGTAGCCTGACCATCCTGACCCTCCTAACCCTAACCCTAACCTTAACCCTATAACGTTGTTCTTTATGGATGGTAGCCTGACCATCCTGACCCTCCTAACCCTAACCTTAACCCTATAACGTTGTTCTTTATGGATGGTAGCCTGACCATCCTGACCCTCCTAACCTTAACCCTAACCTTAACCCTATAACGTTGTTCTTTATGGATGGTAGCCTGACCATCCTGACCCTCCTAACCCTAACCTTAACCCTATAACGTTGTTCTTTGTGGATGGTAGCCTGATCATCCTGACCCTCCTAACCTTAACCCTATAACGTTGTTCTTTATGGATGGTGCCTGACCATCCTGACCCTCCTAACCCTAACCTTAACCCTATAACGTTGTTCTTTATGGATGGTAGCCTGATCATCCTGACCCTCCTAACCCTAACCTTAACCCTATAACGTTGTTCTTTATGGATGGTGCCTGATCATCCTGACCCTCCTAACCCTAACCTTAACCTTAACCCTAACCCTAACCTTAACCCTATAACGTTGTTCTTTATGGATGGTAGACTGACCATCCTGACCCTCCTAACCCTAACCTTAACCCTAACCTTAACCCTATAACGTTGTTCTTTATGGATGGTAGCCTGACCATCCTGACCCTCCTAACCCTAACCTTAACCCTAACCTTAACCCTATAACGTTGTTCTTTATGGATGGTAGACTGACCATCCTGACCCTCCTAACCCTAACCTTAACCTTAACCCTATAACGTTGTTCTTTATGGATGGTAGACTGATCATCCTGACCCTCCTAACCCTAACCTTAACCCTAACCCTAACCTTAACCCTATAACGTTGTTCTTTATGGATGGTAGCCTGACCATCCTGAACCTCCTAACACTAACCCTGTTCTGTTTGCAGGATAGCCTGACCCTCCTATCACACCTGATCTCTCTACACTATGATATTCAAATAGCGGTCACAAAGTTTGGATAATGCAACAATAATATTATCACAACACAGTCTGGATAATGTAACCCTGTTATCACAACACAGTCTGGATAATGTAACACTGCTATCACAACACAGTCTGGATAATGTAACACTGCTATCACAACACAGTCTGGATAATGTAACCCTGTTATCACAACACAGTCTGGATAATGTAACCCTGTTATCACAACACAGTCTGGATAATGTAACCCTGTTATCACAACACAGTCTGGATAATGTAACACTGCTATCACAACACAGTCTGGATAATGTAACCCTGTTATCACAACACAGTCTGGATAATGTAACACTGCTATCACAACACAGTCTGGATAATGTAACACTGCTATCACAACACAGTCTGGATAATGTACCACTGCTATCACAACACAGTCTGGATAATGTAACACTGCTATCACAACACAGTCTGGATAATGTAACACTGCTATCACAACACAGTCTGGATAATATAACACTGCTATCACAACACAGTCTGGATAATGTAACACTGCTATCACAACACAGTCTGGATAATGTAACACTGCTATCACAACACAGTCTGGATAATGTAACACTGCTATCACAACACAGTCTGGATAATGTAACACTGCTATCACAACACAGTCTGGATAATGTAACACTGCTATCACAACACAGTCTGGATAATGTAACACTGCTATCACAACACAGTCTGGATAATGTAACCCTGTTATCACAACACAGTCTGGATAATGTAACACTGCTATCACAACACAGTCTGGATAATGTAACACTGCTATCACAACACAGTCTGGATAATGTAACCCTGTTATTTTTTTATTTTACCTTTATTTAACCAGGTAGGCAAGTTGAGAACAAGTTCTCATTTACAATTGCGACCTGGCCAAGATAAAGCAAAGCAGTTCGACAGATAAAACGACACAGAGTTACACATGGAGTAAAAACAAACATACAGTCAATAATGCAGTATAAACAAGTCTATATACAATGTGAGCAAATGAGGTGAGAAGGGAGGTAAAGGCAAAAAAGGCCATGATGGCAAAGTAAATACAATATAGCAAGTAAAATACTGGAATGGTAGTTTTGCAATGGAAGAATGTGCAAAGTAGAAATAAAAATAATGGGGTGCAAAGGAGCAAAATAAATAAATAAATAAAAATTAAATACAGTTGGGAAAGAGGTAGTTGTTTGGGCTAAATTATAGGTGGGCTATGTACAGGTGCAGTAATCTGTGAGCTGCTCTGACAGTTGGTGCTTAAAGCTAGTGAGGGAGATAAGTGTTTCCAGTTTCAGAGATTTTTGTAGTTCGTTCCAGTCATTGGCAGCAGAGAACTGGAAGGAGAGGCGGCCAAAGAAAGAATTGGTTTTGGGGGTGACTAGAGAGATATACCTGCTGGAGCGTGTGCTACAGGTGGGAGATGCTATGGTGACCAGCGAGCTGAGATAAGGGGGGACTTTACCTAGCAGGGTCTTGTAGATGACATGGAGCCAGTGGGTTTGGCGACGAGTATGAAGCGAGGGCCAGCCAACGAGAGCGTACAGGTCGCAATGGTGGGTAGTATATGGGGCTTTGGGGATAAAACGGATTGCACTGTGATAGACTGCATCCAATTTGTTGAGTAGGGTATTGGAGGCTATTTTGTAAATGACATCGCCAAAGTCGAGGATTGGTAGGATGGTCGGTTTTACAAGGGTATGTTTGGCAGCAGTTATCACAACACAGTCTGGATAATGTAACCCTGTTATCACAACACAGTCTGGATAATGTAACCCTGTTATCACAACACAGTCTGGATAATGTAACCCTGTTATCACAACACAGTCTGGATAATGTAACCCTGTTATCACAACACAGTCTGGATAATGTAACCCTGTTATCACAACACAGTCTGGATAATGTAACCCTGTTATCACAACACAGTCTGGATAATGTAACCCTGTTATCACAACACAGTCTGGATAATGTAACCCTGTTATCTCAACACAGTCTGGATAATGTAACCCTGTTATCACAACACAGTCTGGATAATGTAACCCTGTTATCACAACACAGTCTGTCAGCTCCCAGCTGTGCCCCGGACACCATTTGTGAATTGATCGCCCCCCATCTAGCTTCAGAGTTTGTTCTGTTAGGTGACCTAAACTGGGATATGCTTAACACCCCGGCAGTCCTACAATCTAAGCTAGATGCCCTCAATCTCACACAAATCATCAAGGAACCCACCAGGTACAACCCTAAATCTGTAAACAAGGGCAACCTCATAGACGTCATCCTGACCAACTGGCCCTCCAAATACACCTCCGCTGTCTTCAACCAGGATCTCAGCGATCACTGCCTCATTGCCTGTATCCGCTACGGAGCCGCAGTCAAACGACCACCCCTCATCACTGTCAAACGCTCCCTAAAACACTTCTGTGAGCAGGCCTTTCTAATCGACCTGGCCCGGGTATCCTGGAAGGACATTGACCTCATCCCGTCAGTTGAGGATGCCTGGTCATTCTTTAAAAGTAACTTACTCACCATTTTAGATAAGCATGCTCCGTTCAAAAAATGCAGAACTAAGAACAGATACAGCCCTTGGTTCACTCCAGACCTGACTGCCCTCGAGCAGCACAAAAACATCCTGTGGCGGACTGCAATAGCATCGAATAGTCCCCGCGATATGCAACTGTTCAGGGAAGTCAGGAACCAATACACGCAGTCAGTCAGGAAAGCTAAGGCCAGCTTCTTCAGGCAGAAATTTGCATCCTGTAGCTCCAACTCCAAAAAGTTCTGGGACACTGAAGTCCATGGAGAACAAGAGCACCTCCTCCCAGCTGCCCACTGCACGGAGGCTAGGTAACACGGTCACCACCGATAAATCCATGATTATCGAAAACTTCAACAAGCATTTCTCAACGGCTGGCCATGCCTTCCGCCTGGCTACTCCAACCTCGGCCAACAGCTCCGCCCCCCCCGCAGCTACTCGCCCAAGCCTCTGCAGGTTCTCCTTTACCCAAATCCAGATAGCAGATGTTCTGAAAGAGCTGCAAAACCTGGACCCGTACAAATCAGCTGGGCTTGACAATCTGGACCCTCTATTTCTGAAACTATCCGCCGCCATTGTCGCAACCCCTATTACCAGCCTGTTCAACATCTCTTTCATATCGTCTGAGATCCCCAAGGATTGGAAAGCTGCCGCAGTCATCCCCCTCTTCAAAGGGGGAGACACCCTGGACCCAAACTGTTACAGACCTATATCCATCCTGCCCTGCCTATCTAAGGTCTTCGAAAGCCAAGTCAACAAACAGGTCACTGACCATCTCGAATCCCACCGTACCTTCTCCGCTGTGCAATCTGGTCTCCGAGCCGGTCACGGGTGCACCTCAGCCACGCTCCAGGTACTAAACGATATCATAACCGCCATTGATAAAAGACAGTACTGTGCAGCCGTCTTCATCGACCTTGCCAAGGCTTTCGACTCTGTCAATCACCATATTCTTATCGGCAGACTCAGTAGCCTCGGTTTTTCTGATGACTGCCGTGCCTGGTTCACCAACTACTTTGCAGACAGAGTTCAGTGTGTCAAATCGGAGGGCATGCTGTCCGGTCCTCTGGCAGTCTCTATGGGGGTGCCACAGGGTTCAATTCTCGGGCCAACTCTTTTCTCTGTATATATCAATGATGTTGCTCTTGCTGCGGGCGATTCCCTGGTCCACCTCTACGCAGACGACACCATTCTATATACTTCCGGCCCGTCCTTGGACACTGTGCTATCTAACCTCCAAACGAGCTTCAATGCCATACAACACTCCTTCCGTGGCCTCCAACTGCTCTTAAACGCTAGTAAAACCAAATGCATGCTTTTCAACCGTTCGCTGCCTGCACCCGCACGCCTGACTAGCATCACCACCCTGGATGGTTCCGACCTTGAATATGTGGACATCAATAAGTACCTAGGTATCTGGCTAGACTGTAAACTCTCCTTCCAGACTCATATCAAACATCTCCAATCGAAAATCAAATCTAGAGTCGGCTTTCTATTCCGCAACAAAGCCTCCTTCACTCACGCCGCCAAACTTACCCTAGTAAAACTGACTATCCTACCGATCCTCGACTTCGGCGATGTCATCTACAAAATAGCTTCAAACACTCTACTCAGCAAACTGGATGCAGTTTATCACAGTGCCATCCGTTTTGTCACTAAAGCACCTTATACCACCCACCACTGCGACCTGTATGCTCTAGTCGGCTGGCCCTCGCTACATATTCGTCGCCAGACCCACTGGCTCCAGGTCATCTACAAGTCCATGCTAGGTAAAGCTCCGCCTTATCTCAGTTCACTGGTCACGATGGCAACACCCACCCATGGCACGCGCTCCAGCAGGTGTATCTCACTGATCATCCCTAAAGCCAACACCTCATTTGGCCGCCTTTCATTCCAGTTCTCTGCTGCCTGTGACTGGAACGAATTGCAAAAATCGCTTAAGTTGGAGACTTTTATCTCCCTCACCAACTTCAAACATCTGCTATCTGAGCAGCTAACCCGATCGCTGCAGCTGTACATAGTCTATCGGTAAATAGCCCACCCAATTTTACCTACCTCATCCCCATACTGTTTATTTATTTACTTTTCTGCTCTTTTGCACACCAATATCTCTACCTGTACATGACCATCTGATCATTTATCACTCCAGTGTTAATCTGCAAAATTGTAATTATTCGCCTACCTCCTCATGCCTTTTGCACACATTGTATATAGACCCCCCCTTTGTTTTCTACTGTGTTATTGACTTGTTAATTGTTTACTCCATGTGTAACTCTGTGTTGTCTGTTCACACTGCTATGCTTTATCTTGGCCAGGTCGCAGTTGCAAATGAGAACTTGTTCTCAACTAGCCTACCTGGTTAAATAAAGATTTTTTTTTTTTTAAATAAAACAGACCTCCTGGGCCATATACAGCGTTCCTCACTGAGTTCCCTGAATTCCTATCGGACCTTGTAGTCATAGCAGATATAATTCTAATCTTTGGTGACTTTAATATTCACATGGAAAAGTCCACAGACCCACTCCAAAAGTTTTCGGAGCCATCATCGACTCAGTGGGTTTCTCATGTCTCTGGACCTACTCACTGTCACAGTCATACGCTGGACCTAGTTTTGTCCCATGGAATAAATGTGGTGGATCTTAATGTTTTTCCTCATAATCCTGGACTATCCGACCACCATTTTATTACGTTTGCAATCGCAACAAATAATCTGCTCAGACCCCAACCAAGGAGCATCAAAAGTCATGCTATAAATTCTCAGACAACACAGATTCCTCGATGCCCTTACAGACTCCCTCTGCCTACCCAAGGACGTCAGAGGACAAAAATCTGTTAACCACCTAACTGAGGAACTCAATTTAACCTTGCGCAATACCCTAGATGCAGTTGCACCCCTAAAAACATTTGTCAGAGAAACTAGCTCCCTGGTACACAGAAAATACCCGAGCTGTGAAGCAAGCTTCCAGAAAATTGGAACGGAAATGGCGCCACACTAAACTGGAAGTCTACCGACTAGCTTGGAAAGACAGTACCGTGCAGTACCGAAGAGCCCATACTGCTGCTCGATCATCCTATTTTTCCAACATAATTGAGAAAAAGAAGAACAATCCTAAATGCATTTTTGATACCGTCACAAAGCTAACTAAAAAGCAGCATTCCGCAAGTGAGGATGACTTTCACTTCAGCAGTAATAAATTCATGAACTTCTTTGAGGATATAGATCATGATCATTAGAAAGCAAATTACAGACTCCTCTTTAAATCTGCATATTCCTCCAAAGCTCAGTTGTCCCGAGTCTGCACAACTCTGCCAGGACCTAGGATCAAGGGAGACACTCAAGTGTTTTAGTACTATATCTCTTGACACAATGATGAAAATAATCATAGTCTCTAAACCTTCAAGCTGCATACTGGACCCTATTCCAACAAAACTACTGAAAGAGCTGCTTCCTGTGCTTGGCCCTCCTATAATAAACGGCTCTCTATCCACCGGATGTGTACCAAACTCACTAAAAGTGGCAGTAATAAAGCCTCACTTGAAAAAGCCAAACCTTGACCCAGAAAATATAAAAAACTATCGGCCTATATCGAATCTTCCATTCCTTTCAAAAATGTTATGTATATGAAATGTATACGAAATGCTTCAGTCTGGTTTTAGACCCCATAGCACTGAGACGGCACTTGTGAAGGTGGTAAATGACATTTTAATGGCATCGGACCGAGGCTCTGCATCTGTCCTCGTGCTCCAAGACCTTAGTGAAACTTTTGACACCATCAATCACCACATTCTTTTGGAGAGATTGGAAACCCAAATTGGTCTACAAGAACATGTTCTGGCCTGGTTTAGAACTTATCTGTCGGAAAGATATCAGTTTGTCTCTGTGAATGGTTTGTCCTCTGACAAATCAACTGTAAATTTCGGTGTTCCTCAAGGTTTCGTTTTAGGACCACTATTGTTTTCACTGTATATTTTACCTCTTGGGGATGTCATTCGAAAACATAATGTTAACTTTCACTGCTATGCGGATGGCACACAGCTGTACATTTCAATGAAACATGGTGAAGCCCCAAAATTACCCTCGCTAGAAGCCTGTGTTTCAGACATACTTTATAACTCTGACAAAACAGAGATGCTTGTTCTAGGTCCCAAGAAACAAAGAGATCTTCTGTTGAACCTGACAATTATTAATCTTGATGGTTGTACAGTCGTCTCAAATAAAACTGTGAAGGACATCGGCGTTACTCTGGACCCTGATCTATCTTTTGACGAACATATCAAGACTGTTTCAAGGACAGCTTTTTTCCATCTATGTAACATTGCAAAAATCAAAAACTTTCTGTCCAAAAATGATGCAGAAAAATTTATCCATGCTTTTGTTACTTCTAGGTTAGACTACTGCAATGCTCTACTTTCAGGCTACCCAGATAAAGCACTAAATAAACTTCAGTTAATGCTAAATACGGCTGCTAGAATCCTGACTAGAACCCCCAAAATGTATCATATTACTCCAGTGCTAGCCTCCCTACACTGGCTTCCTGTTAAGGCAAGGGCTGATTTCAAGGTTTTACTGCTAACCTACAAAGCATTACATGGGCTTCTGCCTACCTATCTCTCTGATTTGGTCCTGCTGTACATACCTACACGTACGCTACGGTCACAAGATGCAGGCCTCCTAATTGTCCCTAGAATTTCTAAGCAAACAGCTGGAGGCAGGGATTTCTCCTATAGAGCTCCATTTTTATGGAATGGTCTACCTACCCATGTAAGAGACGCAGACTCGGTCTCAACCTTTAAGTCTTTACGGAAGACTCATCTCTTCAGTGGGTCATATTTTTATGGAATGGTCTACCTACCCATGTGAGAGACGCAGACTCGGTCTCAACCTTTAAGTGTTTACTGAAGACTCATCTCTTCAGTGGGTCATATGTTTAGTTTAGTCTGGCCCAGGAGTGTGAAGTTGAACGGAAAGGCTCTGGAGCAACGAACCACCCTTGCTGTCTCTGCCTGGCCGGTTCCCCTCTTTCCACTGGGATTCTCTGCCTCTAACCCTATTACAGGGGCTGAGCCACTGGCTTACTGGTGCTCTTCCATGCCATCCCTAGGAGGGGTGTGTCACTTGAGTGGGTTGAGTCACTGACGTGATCTTCCTGTCTGGGTTGGTGCCCCCCCTTTGGTTGTGCCGTGGCAGAGATCTTTGTGGGCTATACTCGGCCTTGTCTCAGGATGGTAAGTTGGTGGTTGAAGATATCCCTCTAGTGGTGTGGGGGCTGTGCTTTGGCAAAGTTGGTGGGGTTATATCCTTCCTGTTTGGCCCTGTCCGGGGGTATCATCGGATGGGGCCACAGTGTCTCCTGACCCCTCCTGTCTCAGCCTCCAGTATTTATGCTGCAGTAGTTTATGTGTCAGGGGGCTAGGGTCAGTTTGTTATATCTGGAGTACTTCTCCTGTCTTATCCGGTGTCCTGTATGAACTTAAGTATGCTCTCTCTAATTCTCTCTTTCTTTCTCTCTCTCGAAGGACCTGAGCCCTAGGACCATGCCTCAGGACTACCTGACATGATAACTCCTTGCTGTCCCCAGTCCACCTGGCCGTGCTGCTGCTCCAGTTTCAACTGTTCTGCCTGCAGCTATGGAACCCTGACCTGTTCACCGGACGTGCAACCTGTCCCAGACCTGCTGTTTTCAACTCTCTAGAGACAGCAGGAGCGGAAGAGATACTCTTAATGATCGGCTATGAAAAGCCAACTGACATTTACTCCTGAGGTGCTGACTTGTTGCACCCTCGACAACCACTGTGATTATTATTATTTGACCCTGCTGGTCATCTATGAACATTTGAACATCTTGGCCATGTTCTGTTATAATCTCCACCCGGCACAGCCAGAAGAGGACTGGCCACCCCTCATAGCCTGGTTCCTCTCTAGGTGTATAATCTCCACCCGGCACAGCCAGAAGAGGACTGGCCACCCCTCAGAGCCTGGTTCCTCTCTAGGTTTCTTCCTAGGTTTTGGCCTTTCTAGGGAGTTTTTCCTAGCCACCGTGCTTCTGCACCTGCATTGCTTGCTGTTTGGGGTTTTAGGCTGGGTTTCTGTACAGCACTTTGAGATATCAGCTGATGTACGAAGGGCTTTATAAATAAATGTGGTTTGATTTGATGAAAGAAATAAAAGCAACAACACAGTCTGGATAATGTAACCCTGTTATCACAACACAGTCTGGATAATGTAACCCTGTTATCACAACACAGTCTGGATAATGTAACCCTGTTATCACAACACAGTCTGGATAATGTAACACTGCTATCACAACACAGTCTGGATAATGTAACCCTGTTATCACAACACAGTCTGGATAATGTAACCCTGTTATCACAACACAGTCTGGATAATGTAACCCTGTTATCACAACACAGTCTGGATAATGTAACACTGCTATCACAACACAGTCTGGATAATGTAACCCTGTTATCACAACACAGTCTGGATAATGTAACCCTGTTATCACAACACAGTCTGGATAATGTAACCCTGTTATCACAACACAGTCTGGATAATGTAACACTGCTATCACAACACAGTCTGGATAATGTAACCCTGTTATCACAACACAGTCTGGATAATGTAACCCTGTTATCACAACACAGTCTGGATAATGTAACCCTGTTATCACAACACAGTCTGGATAATGTAACCCTGTTATCACAACACAGTCTGGATAATGTAACCCTGTTATCACAACACAGTCTGGATAATGTAACCCTGTTATCACAACACAGTCTGGATAATGTAACCCTGTTATCACAACACAGTCTGGATAATGTAACCCTGTTATCACAACACAGTCTGGATAATGTAACCCTGTTATCACAACACAGTCTGGATAATGTAACCCTGTTATCACAACACAGTCTGGATAATGTAACACTGTTATTACAACACAGTAGTTTGTATTGTATTTGAAACATTTCAGTAATGTGATTGTGCATCAGGAATGTGATGAATAGCCCTTCTCTCCCTCCCTCCTCCTAGCCTCTGTCACATCACACCACAGCCTCTTCAGTCCTGACACTCACCACAGCCCAACTCTAAACAAGGTCTTTGTCTGGACAGACTGCTGCTTTTGGAGACTGTTGTTGTTTTGGGAGGAACAGAGAAACACACACCACTATACACACACACCGACACGCACCCCTACACACACACCCCTACACACACACACCACTACACACACACCCCTACACACACACCACTACACACACACCCCTACACACACACCCCTACACACACACACCCATACACACACACACCCCTACACACACACCCCTACACACACACACCCCTACACACACACCCCTACACACACACCCCTACACACACCACTACACACACACCACTACACACACACACCACCACACACACCACTACACACACCCCTAAACACACACTGCTACACACACACACACCGCTACACACACACACCGCTACACACACACACACCGCTACACATACACACACCACTACACACACCCCTACATACACACCCCTACACATACACACCACTACACATACACACACACCACCACACACAACACTACACACAACACTACACACACACCCCTTGTTGGGGAATAATCCGAATTGGTTGGTAACATAGGTAAGATGTTTTATATTCATCATATGTTTGTAAGTTACTTCTCATCAGAATGTGTTTGTATAATACTGTGGCAGGGTTGCAGCATCTGTTCTATGTCAAGACTAAGTTGTTTGGGCCGCAGAGAGGGGAGAGGTCAAGGTGTCATCATGTGTAAACATATCTTTTGCTCCACTGTGTCTGTGTGCCAGTCACTCCCTACTTTTCCCATCGGGGAGAGGAGGATGGCAGTGTCTGGAATCATTCTATGCTCCCCGTGAGCTTGTCCAGGATTGGTTGTATTTAGAATTGGTTGTATCTAAATGACAATTTGATATATGCCTGTTGATATGGAGGATTGGTTTATGGTTTCAGGGTTTGAGTAAGGAGACAAAGCTGAACGATTTATTATGTCTATGCTGTCTGACTATATGTGTTCTTTGCTATTAAAGGATCGCAGTTGCAATGTAGAAGGGGCTCTCAGAGAATTCATTGATAGACACTGAATTGATCTGAGAGTCACAGGGTTGTGATAGAGCTCATATAATTAAAGATGGACTTAGATAACTAACTCTGACTTGTGTTGGGGTTTGCTCTCATGATTTGGTAAATAGAGGACATTTCCACGACACCCTACACACACACCCCTACACACACACACACCCCTACACACACACCCCTACACACACCCCTACACACACACACACCCCTACACACACACACACACCTACACACACACCACTACACACACACCCCTACACACACACCACTACACACACACCCCTACACACACACCCCTACACACACACACACCCCTACACACACACACCCCTACACACACACCACTACACACACACCACTACACACACACACACCCCTACACACACACACACCCCTACACACACACCCCTACACACACACCCCTACACACACACCCCTACACACCCCTACACACACACCCCTACACACACACACACACACCCCTACACACACACCCCTACACACACACACACACACACACACACACACCCCTACACACACACCCCTACACACACACACACCTACACACACACCCCTACACACACACCACTACACACACACCACTACACACACACACCACTACACACACACCCCTACACACACCCACCCCTACACACACACCCCTACACACACACCACTACACACACACACCCCTACACACACACACACCCCTACACACACACACCCCTTAACACACACACCCCTATACACAAACACACACACCACTACACATACACCACTATACACAAAAACACACCCCTACACACACACCCCTACACACACACACCCCTACACACACACCCCTACACACACACCCCTACACACACACCCCTACACACACACACCCCTACACACACACACCCCTATACACAAACACACACACCACTACACATACACCACTACACATACACCCCTATGCACAAACACACACCCCTACACACACACCACTACACACACACACACACACCACTACACACACACACACCTATACACAAACACACACACCACTACACATACACCACTATACACAAACACACACCCCTACACACACACCACTACACATACCCCCCTATACACAAACACACACCCCTACACACACACCACTACACATACACCCCTATACACAAACACACACCCCTACACACACACCACTACACATACCCCCCTATACACAAACACACACCCCTACACACACACCACTACACACAAACACACACACCACTACACATACACCACTACACATACCCCCCTATACACAAACACACACCCCTACACACACACCACTACACACACACACACCGCTACACACACACACCCCTATACACAAACACACACACCACTACACATACACCACTATACACAAACACACACCCCTACACACACACCACTACACATACACCACTACACGTACACCCCTATACACACACACACACCGCTACACACACACCGCTGCACACACACCCCTACACATACACACACACACACCTACACACACACACACCACTACACATACACCCCTATACACACACACCCCTATACACAACCACTCACACCGCTACACACACACCCCTACATACACACCCCTACATACACACCACTACACACACACACCACTACACATACACACACCACTACACATTCACCACTACACACACACACCCCTACATACACACCCCTACACACACACACACCACTACACATACACACACCGCTGCACACACAACCCTACACACACACCCCTACATACACACCACTACACATACACACACCACTACACATACACCACTACACATACACACACACACCACTACACATACACATACACACACCACTACACACACACACTGCTGCACACACACCCCTACACACACAAACACCACTACACACACACACACACACACACACCACTACACATACCACTACACAAACACACACCCCTACACACACACCAACATTCATCCTGCACTGCTCACAGATATGAGGCAGCCATCCCAATCATCATCATCAATGGTGCAGGCTAAACCTGGTCCATGATTACAGTAATACACACACACACACCACTACACATACACACACCACTACACATACACCACTAAACATACACATACACACACCACTACACACACTGCTGCACACACACACACACACACACATACACACACCACTACACACACACCACTACACATACACACCACTACACATACACACACCACTACACATACACCACTACACATACACATACACACACCACTACACACACACACTGCTGCACACACACCCCTACACACACAAACACCACTACACACACACACACACACCACTACACATACACACACCACTACACAAACACACACCAACATTCATCCTGCACTGCTCACAGATATGAGGCAGCCATCCCAATCATCATCATCAATGGTGCAGGCTAAACCTGGTCCATGATCACAGTAATACACACACAAAGGACGGGCTATGTGTGGTATGTGTATCACGGTGCAGTGGGAAGACAGACTCTCTGGACACAACAGGAACCATTGTTCTGGACACTGTCCCTCTGTCCCTGCTTCTCTGACCCTCTATCCGTGCATGTGTGTATGGGTGTGTGTGTGTGTCAGGACTCAGACTAAGCAAAGAGCCAGAGAGAGGCTGATCTGACCTGTAATTTGCAGAGAGGCTGATCTGACCTGTAATTAACAGTATGCCTTGTCAGAGTGAATCACCTCAGCCTCACACACACATATACCGTGTTGAGTAACAACCTGACTAAATCTATAGCACTCAAATCTGACTAGTTGTTCATATTCTGTATATTGACAATAAAAAAACCTAAAGAAAAAAAGAATGAAAGAGAGAGAAAGAGAAGGAGAGAAAAAGAGAAAGAGAAGGAGAGAGAGAGAGAAAGAAAAAAGTGGCAGACAATTTGTGTCTGAGGTGGGAGTGCTGTGCGCCTCTATATAGGCACCACCACACACAGCACACAGACAGCAGAGACAAAGGGGGCTGAGGACTTCATCAACTTCCATTCGCCCAACTGACCGGAATCAACAACATTATTATACAGCTTTTCTAACAGTATTATAGACGTCTACATCTCTTCATCTGACAGACAGACGGACCATGGCGCTACTGACGGGAGGAGAGACTTGCGTCAAATATCTGTTGTTCGTCTTCAACTTCGTCTCCTGGGTGAGTCTCACTCAATGCAACTCCTTATGACTGAATACTGCGGTTGGGCTGACTACAAATGAGGACACTTCGGTCCGGACCTCGGACATTTATTCTAATTTGAAAAGTCAATAACAAAAATATATATTTTCTACACAATAAAGAAAATCAATTATGTCTCAACATGTAAATGTTGGTCCCAGCGTTGATCAAAGGCCAGAAGGCTTATATTCTATCAGCGCCTGCCTCTTCACCAACGAGAGGAATCTTCAACACTGGTTTGTTCGTTATGTTCGCCTGCATCCCCCGGCTATGCCTCCAGGATTTGCTTTTATAGAAGCACATTCACTACTCTCTCAAACGGTTAAATCCGCCCTCTCGCTGCACAGGCCGAGGGCCTGAGACGTGAAACGAACTGCCCCTGCTTGGAGTCCGCTCAAGTCGGCAGCAAGATACGCTGCAGATGGTGTTTGCTTGATACCGGAAAAAAATACAATTTTAAAACCGTTATCATGTTCCTCAATGAATTCAGTGCCTTTCAGCAGTAGGCCTATGCTCTCTCGACACAGAGCGCACCCAGACTAGGCTATTGTGTTGTCCAATCATACAAACTTTGTAACTGATAGTCAATCAAAAGTCACATGACCGAAGTTGCTAGATAACCACCAACGAATTACAGAATATCTCCTATTTGACAAATCGAGTTGATCATTATACAGACAGCAGATGAGCTCATGAATAACGGGGAGATGAAGAGAGGGAATAGTTTACATATCAAGGTATCTTAACAGGGACCAACTCTGTTTCAATGTATTACAGTAGCACAGAGAAGGAGAGGAAACGTTATAGTGGTATTGACTCTCTCATACGGGCAGCAGTATCAGACAGCAGATGA
Source organism: Oncorhynchus kisutch (assembly GCF_002021735.2). NCBI lineage: Eukaryota > Metazoa > Chordata > Actinopteri > Salmoniformes > Salmonidae > Oncorhynchus > Oncorhynchus kisutch. The sequence continues at coordinate 95,427 of NW_022265791.1, read as the reverse complement.
GCTCATGAATAACGGGGAGATGAAGAGAGGGAATAGTTTACATATCAAGGTATCTTAACAGGGACCAACTCTGTTTCAATGTATTACAGTAGCACAGAGAAGGAGAGGAAACGTTATAGTGGTATTGACTCTCTCATACGGGCAGCAGTATCAGACAGAGGAAACGTTATAGTGGTATTGACTCTCTCATAAGGGCAGCAGTATCAGACAGAGGAAACGTTATAGTGGTATTGACTCTCTCATACGGGCAGCAGTATCAGACAGCACAGAGAAGGAGAGGAAACGTTATAGTGGTATTGACTCTCTCATACGGGCAGCAGTATCAGACAGAGGAAACGTTATAGTGGTATTGACTCTCTCATAAGGGCAGCAGTATCAGACAGCACAGAGGAAACGTTATAGTGGTATTGACTCTCTCATATGGGCAGCAGTATCAGACAGCACAGAGGAAACGTTATAGTGGTATTGACTCTCTCATAAGGGCAGCAGTATCAGACAGAGGAAACGTTATAGTGGTATTGACTCTCTCATAAGGGCAGCAGTATCAGACAGAGGAAACGTTATAGTGGTATTGACTCTCTCATAAGGGCAGCAGTATCAGACAGAGGAAACGGTATAGTGGTATTGACTCTCTCATACGGGCAGCAGTATCAGACAGCACAGAGAAGGAGAGGAAACATTATAGTGGTATTGACTCTCTCATAAGGGCAGCAGTATCAGACAGCACAAAGGAAACGTTATAGTGGTATTGACTCTCTCATATGTGCAGCAGTATCAGACAGCACAAAGGAAACGTTATAGTGGTATTGACTCTCTCATATGGGCAGCAGTATCAGACAGCACAGAGGAAACGTTATAGTGGTATTGACTCTCTCATAAGGGCAGCAGTATCAGACAGAGGAAACGTTATAGTGGTATTGACTCTCATAAGGGCAGCAGTATCAGACAGCACAGAGGAAACGTTATAGTGGTATTGACTCTCTCATATGGGCAGCAGTATCAGACAGCACAAAGGAAACGTTATAGTGGTATTGACTCTCTCATATGGGCAGCAGTATCAGACAGCACAAAGGAAACGTTATAGTGGTATTGACTCTCTCATATGGGCAGCAGTATCAGACAGCACAGAGAAGGAGAGGAAACATTATAGTGGTATTGACTCTCTCATAAGGGCAGCAGTATCAGACAGCACAGAGGAAACGTTATAGTGGTATTGACTCTCTCATAAGGGCAGCAGTATCAGACAGCACAGAGAAGCAGAGGAAATGTTATGGAATTTTCAAGTGAGACAGGAGTCAGAATTGTGGGTTTCAGTGGGACTGGGACGAAAGGAAAATAGCCTCTATATAAGGCTAAATAAAGCTACTGCGTGAGTCAACCAATAAATAATACACTTGATTTAGGTTACATTATAGCATGCTAGATGTTTCTGATCAGTGATTTAGGCTACATTATAGCATGCTAATGTTTCTGATCAGTGATTTAGGTTACATTATAGCATGCTAGATGTTTCTGATCAGTGATTTAGGTTACATTATAGCATGCTAATGTTTCTGATCAGTGATTTAGGTTACATTATAGCACGCTAGATGTTTCTGATCAGTGATTTAGGTTACATTATAGCATGCTAATGTTTCTGATCAGTGATTTAGGTTACATTATAGCATGCTAGATGTTTCTGATCAGTGATTTAGGTTACATTATAGCATGCTAATGTTTCTGATCAGTGATTTAGGTTACATTATAGCACGCTAGATGTTTCTGATCAGTGATTTAGGTTACATTATAGCATGCTAATGTTTCTGATCAGTGATTTAGGTTACATTATAGCATGCTAATGTTTCTGATCAGGGATTTAGGCTACATTATACCATGCTAGATGTTTCTGATCAGTGATAGATGAGCTACCTCTTCCACCTGTCCAGCCAGAGATCAAGTAACCAAATATACAGACAGATTTTCAGTCAAACAAAATCACATTGATTGATTATCAGACAAGTCACGGACTTTAGGTCAGAGGTAGGCTTGTTTAACATGCTAACAAAATGTTCTGATCAGCGAATATTTCAGCAAACTAGAATAAATATGATCATTAGCACTCACCTCATTTTAGTTAACACTTCTCCTGCCTAATTGTTACCAAATATCACTCACCTCATTTTAGTTAACACTTCTCCAGCCTAATTGTTACCAAATATCACTCACCTCATTTTAGTTAACATTTCTCTTGCCCAATTGTTACCAATTTAAAAAATATATATACATTTAACCTTTATTTAACCAGGTAGGCCAGTTGAGAACAAGTTCTCATTTACAACTGCAACCTGGCCAAGATAAAGCAAAGCAGTGCGACAAAAACAACAACAGAGTTACACATGGAGTAAACAATAAACAAGCCAATGACACAGTATAAAAAAATAAAGTCTATATACTGTGTGTGTAAAAGGCATGAGGAGGTAGGCAATAAATAGGCGAATAATTACAATTTAGCAGATGATGATGTGCAAGTAGAGATACTGGTGTGCAAAAGAGCAGAAAAGTAAATAAAAACAGTATGGGGATGAGGTAGGTATATTGGGTGGGCTAATTACAGATGGACTATGAATAGTTGCAGCGATCGGGTAGCTGCTCAGATAGCTGATGTTTAAAGTTGGCGAGGGAAATTAAAGTCTCCAACTGGTTTTTGCAATTCGTTCCAGTAACTGGCAGCAGAGAACTGGAAGGAAAGGCGGCCAAATGACGTGTTGGCTTTGGGGATGACCAGTGAGATATACCTGCTGGAACGTGTGCTACGGGTGGGTGTTGTTATCGTGACCAGTGAACTGAGATAAGGCGGAGCTTTACCTAGCATAGACTTATAGATGACCTGGAGCCTGTGGGTCTGGTGACTAATATGTAGCGAGGGCCAGCCGACTAGAGCATACAGGTCACAGTGGTGGGTGGTATAAGGTGCTCTGGTAACAAAACGGATGGCACTGTGATAGACTGCATCCAGTTTGCTGAGTAGAGTATTGGAAGCTATTTTGTAGATGACATCGCCAAAGTCGAGGATTGGTAGGATAGTCAGTTTTACTAGGGTAAGTTTGGCGGCATGAGTGAAGGAGGCTTTGTTGCGAAATAGAAAGTAAATTCTAGATTTGGTTTTGGATTGTAGCTGTTCAAGATGAGTCTGGAAGGAGAGTTTACAGTCTAGCAAGAAACCTAGGTATTTATAGTTGTCCACATATTCTAGGTCAGAACCGTCCAGGGTGGTGATGCTAGTCGGGCGGGAGGGTGCGGGCAGAAAATGGTTGAAAAGCATGCATTTGGTTTTTACTAGGGTTTAAGAGCAGTTGGAGGCCACGGAAGGAGTGTTGTATGGCATTGAAGCTCATTTGGAGGTTAGTTAGCACAGTGTCCAAAGAGGAGCCAGAAGGATACAGAATGGTGTCGTCTGCGTAGAGGTGGATCAAGGAATAGCCCGCAGCAAGAGCAACATCATTGATATATAGAGAGAAAAGAGTCGGCCCGAGAATTGAACCCTGTGGCACCCCCATAGAGACTGCTAGAGGACTGGACAACATGCCCTTCGATTTGACACACTGAACTCTGTCTGCAAAGTAGTTGGTGAACCAGGCAAGGCAGTCATTAGAAAAACCGAGGCTACTGAGTCTGCCGATTAAGAATATGGTGATTGACAGAGTTGAAAGCCTTGGCCAGGTCGATGAAGACGGCTGCACAGTACTGTCTTTTATCGATGGCGGTTATGATATCGTTTAGTACCTTGAGTGTGGCTGAGGTGCACCCGTGACCGGCTCGGAAACCGGATTGCACAGCGGAGAAGGTACGATGGGATTCGTGATGGTCAGTTATCTGAGAGCTCAGATAGGCAGGGCAGGATGGATATAAGTCTGTAACAGTTTGGGTCCAGGGTGTCTCCCCCTTTGAAGAGGGGGATGACCGCGGCAGCTTTCCAATCCTTGGGGATCTCAGATGATACGAAGGAGAGGTTGAACAGACTGGTAATAGGGGTTGCGACAATGGCGGCGGACAGTTTCAGAAATAGAGGGTCCAGATTGTCAAGCCCAGCTGATTTGTATGGGTCCAGGTTTTGCAGCTCTTTCAGAACATCTGCTATCTGGATTTGGGTAAAGGAGAAGCTAGGGAGGCTTGGTCGAGTAGCTGCGGGGGGGGGGGGGCGGAGCTGTTGGCCGAAGTTGGAGTAGCTAGGAGGAAGGCATGGCCAGCCGTTGAGAAATGCTTGTTGAAGTTTTTGATTATCACGGATTTATCGGTGGTGACCGTGTTACCTAGCCTCAGTGCAGTGGGCAGCTGGGAGGAGGTGCTCTTGTTCTCCATGGACTTTACAGTGTCCCAGAACTTTTTGGAGTTGGAGCTTCAGGATGCAAATTTCTGCTTGAAAAAGCTGGTCTTTGCTTTCCTGACTGACTGCGTGTTTTGGTTCCTGACTTCCCTGAACAGTTGCATATCGCGGGGACTATTCGATGCTATTGCAGTCTTTATCTTGGATTGATGCTAAAGTAACTATAGCCTCAACTCTGCACGCTGTGGTCGTCGGCTCCTGGGAACTCTTCTTAATCTTTTTCTTGGATTGATGCTAAAGTATCTATAGCCTCAACTCTGCACGCTGTGGTCGTGGGCTCCTGGCTCTGACCTCACTGTCTTCATCGGTCAATCAGATTAGCCTCGCGTCCTGTTTATAAAATGGGCTGGAATGGATGCTGTTGGTGTTCCACTGAGTGCAATGATTGTTGATTTAATCAGGCTAAACCCTTCAATGTGGCATTAAGAAGGAATAATACTAACATGACCATACATGAGTAGAGAGGACGTTACCATAGTAACATGACTATACATGAGTATAGAGGATGTTACCATAGTAACATGACCATACATGAGTAGAGAGGACGTTACCATAGTAACATGACTATACATGAGTATAGAGGACCATAGTAACATGACTATACATGAGTAGAGAGGACCATAGTAACATGGCTATACATGAGTAGAGAGGACCATAGTAACATGACTATACATGAGTACAGAGGACGTTACCATAGTAACATGACTATACATGAGTATAGAGGACCATAGTAACATGACTATACATGAGTAGAGAGGACGGTACCATAGTAACATAGTAACTAGTCTAAAGAAGGCCAGTTTTGTTGCTTCTTTAATCAGAACAACAGTTTTCAGCTGTGCTAACATAACTGCAAAAGGGTTTTCTCAGGATCAATTAGCCTTTTAAAATGATAAACTTGGATTAGCTAACAGAACGTGCCATTGGAACACAGGAGTGATGGTTGCTGATAATGGGCCAATGTAGATATTCCATAAAAAATCTGCCGTTTCCAGCTACAATAGTCATTCACAACATTAACAATGTCTACACTGTATTTCTGATCAATTTGATGTTATTTTAATGGAACAAAGATTTGATTTACAAATCAGTCTGCCAGTCCTTTTGACAGTCTATATACTACAAATCAGTCTGCCAGATCTCTTGACAGTCTATTTACTACAAATCAGTCTGCCAGTCCTTTTGACAGTCTATTTACTACAAATCAGACTGCCAGTCCTTTTGACAGTCTATATACTACAAATCAGTCTGCCAGTCCTTTTGACAGTCTATTTACTACAAATCAGTCTGCCAGTCCTTTTGACAGTCTATTTACTACAAATCAGTCTGCCAGTCCTTTTGACAGTCTATTTACTACAAATCAGTCTGCCAGTCCTTTTGACAGTCTATTTACTACAAATCAGTCTGCCAGTCCTTTTGACAGTCTATTTACTACAAATCAGTCTGCCAGTCCTTTTGACAGTCTATATACCACAGATCAGTCTGCCAGTCCTTTTGACAGTCTATATACCACAGATCAGTCTGCCAGTCCTTTTGAGAGTATTTCAATCTGAAGGAGGTTTGAAGTGACTGATATGCATCAGAAAGGTATTGGGAAGTTCAGAAGACTCAGGCTGTCATGTTGTCTGATCTTCTGTGTATTGAAGAAGGTCAGCCGACTATCATGTTGTGTGACCTTCTGGGTAGAAAATAGGAAGGTCATCAGGCTATCATGTTGTGTGACCTTCTGGGTAGAAAAGAACAGCCCTAGTTTGGGAAACTCTGCTTTATGACAAAGAAGTGAAAGTGTATTGATTTCTTCCTCTGACTTTCTCACGTCTCCTGTTCTTCTGTTCCTCCTGTGGGTGGAGAACAGAGATAAAGAGGGGCAAATAGAAACAGAGAGATTGGAGAAAAAGGAGAGAGAGAGAGAGGCTGGTGGTGGGGAGACAAAGACATTGTTGTTGATTCTCCAGAGTCCTGAGGGAGAACAGAGCTTCAGTTACACACACACCCCTAGAGGTCAACAGTGTGTGTGTGTGTGTGTGTGTGTGTGTGTGTGTGTGTGTGTGTGTGTGTGTGTGTGTGTGTGTGTGTGTGTGTGTGTCATCATTGATGCTACCCTGGTAAACTTGTCACCACCAAGGGGGGAACAAACAGAAAACAACACCCAGCCAGGATGTTTCCGTATCTAATCATTGTTATCTTCTATGTCATGTTTACCTAACCTGTTGTTATGGAGAGGTCTTCAATGGAGACCTTCCTGCTAACCTGTTGTTATGGAGAGGTCTTCAATGGAGACCTTCCTGCTAACCTGTTGTTATGGAGAGGTCTTCAATGGAGACCTTCCTGCTAACCTGTTGTTATGGAGAGGTCTTCAATGGAGACCTTCCTGCTAACCTGTTGTTATGGAGAGGTCTTCAATGGAGACCTTCCTGCTAACCTGTTGTTATGGAGAGGTCTTCAATGGAGACCTTCCTGCTAACCTGTTGTTATGGAGAGGTCTTCAATGGAGACCTTCCTGCTAACCTGTTGTTATGGAGAGGTCTTCAATGGTGACCTTCCTGCTAACCTGTTGTTATGGAGAGGTCTTCAATGGTGAGTGTCCCCCAAGACATTAAGCTCATCTACCGAGCTCATGTACAAAGCAGCACACATTTACTGAGTGACTGATTCAAAACAGTAAAATAACCAGACAAATATATTTGCAGACATCTTATATGTGTTTACCATCACAAGAGGAAAATAGTGATGTTTAGCCCTGCTAATCACTATGACAACACCACAGTGTCTGTTTCCAATGTTTAAACTAGCCCTGCTAATCACTATGACAACACCACAGTGTCTGTTTCCAGATGGTTGAACTAGCCCTGCTAATCATTATGACAACACCACAGTGTCTGTTTCCAATGTTTAAACTAGCCCTGCTAATCATAATGACAACACCACAGTGTCTGTTTCCAGATGGTTGAACTAGCCCTGCTAATCACTATGACAACACCACAGTGTCTGTTTCCAATGTTTAAACTAGCCCTGCTAATCATAATGACAACACCACAGTGTCTGTTTCCAGATGGTTGAACTAGCCCTGCTAATCACTATGACAACACCACAGTGTCTGTTTCCAATGTTTAAACTAGCCCTGCTAATCATAATGACAACACCACAGTGTCTGTTTCCAGATGGTTGAACTAGCCCTGCTAATCACTATGACAACACCACAGTGTCTGTTTCCAGATGGTTAAACTAGCCCTGCTAATCACTATGACAACACCACAGTGTCTGTTTCCAATGTTTAAACTAGCCCTGCTAATCACTATGACAACACCACCGTGTCTGTTTCCAATGTTTAAACTAGCCCTGCTAATCATAATGACAACACCACAGTGTCTGTTTCCAGATGGTTGAACTAGCCCTGCTAATCATTATGACAACACCACAGTGTCTGTTTCCAATGTTTAAACTAGCCCTGCTAATCATAATGACAACACCACAGTGTCTGTTTCCAGATGGTTGAACTAGCCCAGCTAATCATTATGACAACACCACAGTGTCTGTTTCCAATGTTTAAACTAGCCCTGCTAATCATAATGACAACACCACAGTGTCTGTTTCCAGATGGTTGAACTAGCCCTGCTAATCATAATGACAACCCCACAGTGTCTGTTTCCAGATGGTTGAACTAGCCCTGCTAATCACTATGACAACACCACAGTGTCTGTTTCCAATGTTTAAACTAGCCCTGCTAATCACTATGACAACACCACAGTGTCTGTTTCCAATGTTTAAACTAGCCCTGCTAATCACTATGACAACACAAGCACTGAATATTTCACACTGAATATTTCACAAACACGCTGATTGTTCAAAAGGACTGGCATATTGGTGTCTGTCCGACGATGTGAGCACCATTTGTCTGACAGTCAGTGGGACACACAGCAGCAGCTCCATGGTAACCATCAACATTTGAATTTCCCTCCATGACGTCCATGTTCTCCACTGTCACTATTCATATCCATGGTAACCATGTTCTCCACTGTCTCTATTCATATCCATGGTAACCATGTTCTCCACTGTCTCTATTCATATCCATGGTAACCATGTTCTCCACTGTCTCTATTCATATCCCTGGTAACCATGTTCTCCACTGTCTCTATTCATATCCATGGTAACCATGTTCTCCACTGTCTCTATTCATATCCATGGTAACCATGTTCTCCACTGTCTCTATTCATATCCATGGTAACCATGTTCTCCACTGTCTCTATTCATATCCATGGTAACCATGTTCTCCACTGTCTCTATTCATATCCATGGTAATCATGTTCTCCTCTGTCTCTATTCATATCCATGGTAACCATGTTCTCCACTGTCTCTATTCATATCCATGGTAATCATGTTCTCCTCTGTCTCTATTCATATCCATGGTAACCATGTTCTCCACTGTCTCTTCTGAAAAGGTTATTATCATGTAATTTGCTTGTTGTGGTGGTAATGACACAATACTTAGAGACGACTGTATTTTGTGTAAAAGAAAAGTTACAAATGGCTTATACACATCCAATATGTATATCGTTTCAGGGCGTGAGTTGGGGTGGGCAGTCTATGTTTGTTTTTCTAGGTTGTTATATTTCTATGTTGTTGGGCCTGGTATGGTTCTCAATCAGAGGCAGGTGTCGTTCGTTGTCTCTGATTGAGAATCATACTTAGGCAGCCTGGGTTTCACTGTTTGGTTGTGGGTATTTATTTTCTGTTCTGTGTTTTGTTGCACCGTTCAGGACTGTTCGTTTGTCGTGTTTTGTTTCAGTGTTCATTAAACCCGTTTTAATATGAACACTTACCACGCTGCATCTTGGTCCTCCTCTCTTTCTCCCGACGACGATCCTTACAGCAATACGTAGCAGAATGTCAAAAGTCTGGGTGTGAGACAGGACAAAAAACTGTGTAAAACAATGAAATACAGTCATTCAATGCTTAAGAAAATAACATTTAAAAAACACATTGAAAGATATAAAAACAAGTTGAGGATTATTTTAGTCTTAATGGATGTGAAATGAAAAAATCCAAATGAACTTAAAATCAGGTTTTCTAGAGCAGGGCTGGAACAAAAACCTGCACATCCAGTAGTTATCTCCAGGAGGCTTAGCTACCTCTATTATCATGTGGCTGGCAGAACAGAGAACTATTGGAGTCAACAAGCTCCTCCTCCGCCTCAATCACCATAACTGGTACATCTGACCTGCAGTGTTATATTTCCACCACTAGATGGAGACACTCTACACAGTCTGATGATCTGATCCTATAGAAATGGCCTGGTCCAATAGAAACAAGGCCTTCATCTCTATGTGATGGTCTGGTACAATAGAAACAAGGCCTACCTTTTTATTTCTATACTTATCTATTGTTCACCTAATACCTTTTTATTTCTATACTTATCTATTGTTCACCTAATACCTTTTTATTTCTTTACTTATCTATTGTTCACCTAATACCTTTTTATTTCTTTACTTATCTATTGTTCACCTAATACCTTTTTATTTCTATACTTATCTATTGTTCACCTAATACCTTTTTATTTCTTTACTTATCTATTGTTCACCTAATACCTTTTTATTTCTTTACTTATCTATTGTTCACCTAATACCTTTTTATTTCTATACTTATCTATTGTTCACCTAATACCTTTTTATTTCTATACTTATCTATTGTTCACCTAATACCTTTTTATTTCTTTACTTATCTATTGTTCACCTAATACCTTTTTATTTCTTTACTTATCTATTGTTCACCTAATACCTTTTTATTTCTATACTTATCTATTGTTCACCTAATACCTTTTTATTTCTATACTTATCTATTGTTCACCTAATACCTTTTTATTTCTATACTTATCTATTGTTCACCTAATACCTTTTTGTTAACTTAAAAATTGCACAGTTGGTTAGAGCCAGACTCAGACTCCTTAACTTTTTCCACATTTTGGTACGTTACAGCCTTATTCTAAAATGGATTAAGTCGAAGACCAAACAAACACGTAACAAAACACAGGGTAGAAACCCAAAACAAAAGAGTGAGGAGCACCTCGAATAAATAACACAAGCGCACAATGACTAACACACGGGACGACACCCATAATCATCTGCGCAGTCCACAAGGGCACGAAGGCAAAACACAGGTACTCACACGCACCAACGGACATAGTAACAATAATCAACAGCCCAGTGGAAACCAAAGGGCACGAAGGCAAAACACAGGTACTCACACGCACCAACGGACATAGTAACAATAATCAACAGCCCAGTGGAAACCAAAGGGCACGAAGGCAAAACACAGGTACTCACACGCACCAACGGACATAGTAACAATAATCAACAGCCCAGTGGAAACCAAAGGGCACGAAGGCAAAACACAGGTACTCACACGCACCAACGGACATAGTAACAATAATCAACAGCCCAGTGGAAACCAAAGGGCACGAAGGCAAAACACAGGTACTCACACGCACCAACGGACATAGTAACAATAATCAACAGCCCAGTGGAAACCAAAGGGCACGAAGGCAAAACACAGGTACTCACACGCACCAACGGACATAGTAACAATAATCAACAGCCCAGTGGAAACCAAAGGGCACGAAGGCAAAACACAGGTACTCACACGCACCAACGGACATAGTAACAATAATCAACAGCCCAGTGGAAACCAAAGGGCACACTTATACAAGTACTAATCAGTGGGAATAGGGGACAGGTGTGTGTAATGAAAGTTCTGGAAGGATCCGTGACAATAAGGCTGTAACGTAACAAAATGTGGAAAAGGTCAAGGGGTCTGAATACTTTCCGAAGGCACTGTGTATAGTCTATAGATCAGATCAAGGAACCAAGCAAAATCCTGCCCCCACGGCTGAGGAAGGAATGATATGTCTCCATTTTCAGGTAGTAAAAAAGGTATGTTGAATGCAGGTACGAGGAAAAACAATATTGCAACACTCAGAATCTTGCGTCTGCGTAGAGCTTGTTGTAAGTTTAGTCGCGCCCCTCCCTTCCTGCTTGACTGACTGACTAACAAAGAACAAGTGAGGTTGGAGGGTGTGGCTCAGGAATTCTCCACAGACCTCTCTCCTTCGTGTTCTTTCACAGGTTTCTTTACGCAGGTTTAACTCTGACTAGACTTCTCTGGGAACCGCAGGTTTAACTCTGACTAGACTTCTCTGGGAACCGCAGGTTTAACTCTGACTAGACTTCTCTGGGAACAGTCGGTTTAACTCTGACTAGACTTCTCTGGGAACCGTAGGTTTAACTCTGACTAGACTTCTCTGGGAACAGTCGGTTTAACTCTGACTAGACTTCTCTGGGAGCCGCAGGTTTAACTCTGACTAGACTTGTCTGGGAACAGTCGGTTTAACTCTGACTAGACTTCTCTGGGAACCGTAGGTTTAACTCTGACTAGACTTGTCTGGGAACAGTCGGTTTAACTCTGACTAGACTTCTCTGGGAACCGTAGGTTTAACTCTGACTAGACTTCTCTGGGATATTTCTCTCCACCACCAAACCTGTGCTGTATTTTACCATGGGAGTCGTAGGAGGAATCAAATGCATCAAATACCTGATGTTCATGTTCAACTTCCTCTTCTGGGTAAGTGCTCTGAGATATCGAACTTCTGTCTCATATTCTCTCTACTGAAAGTAACTGAAAGGTTGCTGGCTCGAATCCCCATCTGTTGTTCTGCACCTGAACAAGGCAGTTAACCCACTGTTCCTTGGTAGGCTGTCATTGTAAATCAGAATTTCGTCACAACTTCCTTGCCTAAAAAAAATAAAAATGACCCTCTCTCTTTTGTCACATTCTCTCTTCTCTTTTACAATGTTATCAGCATTTTGGTGGTCAGATGTTTGTTGGCCATAGTGAGAAAAGAGAATGATTAACACTGAGAAGCTAAATCAGACTGGACGAGTGTCTGGTTGTTTCCCTTGGTTGGTAAGGTATCCCTGAGATACACTCTGTTTGACTGTGTGTGATATATCATCCAGGTCTTATGTTATTATATTCTTTTATAAAGACAGTGATACAAACATTGACATTCATTGTACTGTTGAATGGGATGGCCAATTTAGAGGACAGAACTGAACTCACACATACACAAAATAAAACTACATCCTATTAGGTGGTACATGTATAAGAAGACAGCATTTAGTCATTACAAGCAGTGTAGTTAAACCAAAATAAAACTAAATCCTATTAGGTGGTACATGTATAAGAAGACAGCATATAGTCATTACAAGCAGTGTAGTTAAACCAAAATAAAACTAAATCCTATTAGGTGGTACATGTATAAGAAGACAGCATGTAGTCATTACAAGCAGTGTAGTTAAACCAAAATAAAACTAAATCCTATTAGGTGGTACATGTATAAGAAGACAACATATAGTCATTACAAGCAGTGTGGTTAAACCAAAATAAAACTAAATCCTATTAGGTGGTACATGTATAAGAAGACAGCATATAGTCATTACAAGCAGTGTGGTTAAACCAAAATAAAACTAAATCCTATTAGGTGGTACATGTATAAGAAGACAGCATATAGTCATTACAGGCAGTGTAGTTAAACCAAAATAAAACTAAATCCTATTAGGTGGTACATGTATAAGAAGACAGCATATAGTCATTACAAGCAGTGTGGTTAAACCAAAATAAAACGAAATCCTATTAGGTGGTACATGTATAAGAAGACAGCATATAGTCATTACAAGCAGTGTAGTTAAACCAAAATAAAACTAAATCCTATTAGGTGGTACATGTATAAGAAGACAGCATATAGTCATTACAAGCAGTGTGGTTAAACCAAAATAAAACTACATCCTATTAGGTGGTACATGTATAAGAAGACAGCATATAGTCATTACAAGCAGTGTGGTTAAACCAAAATAAAACTAAATCCTATTAGGTGGTACATGTATAAGAAGACAGCATATAGTCATTACAAGCAGTGTAGTTAAACCAAAATAAAACTAAATCCTATTAGGTGGTACATGTATAAGAAGACAGCATATAGTCATTACAAGCAGTGTGGTTAAACCAAAATAAAACTAAATCCTATTAGGTGGTACATGTATAAGAAGACAGCATATAGTCATTACAAGCAGTGTGGTTAAACCAAAATAAAACTAAATCCTATTAGGTGGTACATGTATAAGAAGACAGCATATAGTCATTACAGGCAGTGTGGTTAAACCAAAATAAAACTAAATCCTATTAGGTGGTACATGTATAAGAAGACAGCATATAGTCATTACAAGCAGTGTGGTTAAACCAAAATAAAACTACATCCTATTAGGTGGCACATGTATAAGAAGGCAGCATATAGCCATTACAAGCAGTGTGGTTAAACCAAAATAAAACTACATCCTATTAGGTGGTACATGTATAAGAAGACAGCATATAGTCATTACAAGCAGTGTGGTTAAACCAAAATAAAACTAAATCCTATTAGGTGGTACATGTATAAGAAGACAGCATATAGTCATTACAAGCAGTGTAGTTAAACCAAAATAAAACTAAATCCTATTAGGTGGTACATGTATAAGAAGACAGCATATAGTCATTACAGGCAGTGTAGTTAAACCAAAATAAAACTAAATCCTATTAGGTGGTACATGTATAAGAAGACAGCATATAGTCATTACAAGCAGTGTAGTTAAACCAAAATAAAACTAAATCCTATTAGGTGGTACATGTATAAGAAGACAGCATATAGTCATTACAAGCAGTGTAGTTAAACCAAAATAAAACTAAATCCTATTAGGTGGTACATGTATAAGAAGACAGCATATAGTCATTACAAGCAGTGTGGTTAAACCAAAATAAAACTACATCCTATTAGGTGGTACATGTATAAGAAGACAGCATATAGTCATTACAAGCAGTGTGGTTGAACCAAAATAAAACTAAATCCTATTAGGTGGTACATGTATAAGAAGACAGCATATAGTCATTACAAGCAGTGTAGTTAAACCAAAATAAAACTAAATCCTATTAGGTGGTACATGTATAAGAAGACAGCATATAGTCATTACAAGCAGTGTGGTTAAACCAAAATAAAACTAAATCCTATTAGGTGGTACATGTATAAGAAGACAGCATATAGTCATTACAGGCAGTGTAGTTAAACCAAAATAAAACTAAATCCTATTAGGTGGTACATGTATAAGAAGACAGCATATAGTCATTACAAGCAGTGTGGTTAAACCAAAATAAAACTAAATCCTATTAGGTGGTACATGTATAAGAAGACAGCATATAGTCATTACAAGCAGTGTGGTTAAACCAAAATAAAACTAAATCCTATTAGGTGGTACATGTATAAGAAGACAGCATATAGTCATTACAAGCAGTGTAGTTAAACCAAAATAAAACTAAATCCTATTAGGTGGTACATGTATAAGAAGACAGCATATAGTCATTACAAGCAGTGTGGTTAAACCAAAATAAAACTAAATCCTATTAGGTGGTACATGTATAAGAAGACAGCATATAGTCATTACAAGCAGTGTGGTTAAACCAAAATAAAACTAAATCCTATTAGGTGGTACATGTATAAGAAGACAGCATATAGTCATTACAAGCAGTGTAGTTAAACCAAAATAAAACTAAATCCTATTAGGTGGTACATGTATAAGAAGACAGCATATAGTCATTACAAGCAGTGTGGTTAAACCAAAATAAAACTACATCCTATTAGGTGGTACATGTATAAGAAGACAGCATATAGTCATTACAAGCAGTGTGGTTAAACCAAAATAAAACTAAATCCTATTAGGTGGTACATGTATAAGAAGACAGCAAAATAAACCAAAATAAATATTGAGATGAGTACAGCACAGAGTAGCAGCAGATCGTCAACCCAGTTATGAAGCGGGACCATTTATCCAGTATCGGCTGACATATTTTGTAAAACATTGGACTTCTATTGGAGGTATTGTATCTTTTCATATGTATTACAGCCCCTAAATCCCGTAACCACATTTCAAAGGTAGGTACAGGCTCCAATTTCCAAAATTGCAATATGAGCCTCTTGGCTAATAGAGTACAAAGAGAGACAGCCTTCCCTTCCTGGTTATTCCCATCAACTGTACCAAACAGAGCGATCAATGGGTCTGGGGCTAGAACTCTATCGAAGGCTTTAGATAAGTCATCAAAAATGAGAGCCCAATAAGCCTGTAACTTAGGACATGTCCAGAATAAGTGGGTCAACGTCCCCTCCTCCAGCTTGCACCTCTCACACAGTGGTGAGGTGTCCAGGAATATTTCATGCAGTTTTACTTTTGAGTAACGTAACCTGTGTATCACCTTAAACTGTACATGGTTGAGTCTGGCATTCACTGAACTGTGGTTTATATTCCTGAGAGCTTCTACCCAGTCCTCATCTGAGAGCTTCTACCCAGTCCTCATCTGAGAGCTTCTACCCAGTCCTCATCTGAGAGCTCATCTGAGAGCTTCTACCCAGTCCTCATCTCAGAGCTTCTACCCAGTTCTCATCTGAGAGCTTCTACCCAGTCCTCATCTTAGAGCTTTTACCCAGTCCTCATCTGAGAGCTTCTACCCACACCTCATCTGAGTTCTTCTACCCGGTCCTCATCTGAGAGCTTCTACCCAGTCCTCATCTGAGAGCTTCTACCCAGTCCTCATCTCAGAGCTTCTACCCAGTCCTCATCTGAGAGCTTCTACCCAGTCCTCATCTGAGAGCTTCTACCCAGTCCTCATCTGAGAGCTTCTACCCAGTCCTCATCTGAGAGCTTCTACCCAGTCCTCATCTCAGAGCTTCTACCCAGTCCTCATCTGAGAGCTTCTACCCAGTCCTCATCTCAGAGCTTCTACCCACACCTCATCTGAGAGCTTCTACCCAGTCCTCATCTGAGAGCTTCTACCCAGTCCTCATCTGAGAGCTTCTACCCAGTCCTCATCTGAGAGCTTCTACCCAGTCCTCATCTCAGAGCTTCTACCCAGTCCTCATCTGAGAGCTTCTACCCAGTCCTTATCTGAAAGCTTCTACCCAGTCCTCATCTGAGAGCTTCTACCCAGTCCTCATCTCAGAGCTTCTACCCAGTCCTCATCTCTGAGCTTCTACCCAGTCCTCATCTGAGAGCTTCTACCCAGTCCTCATCTCAGAGCTTCTACCCAGTCCTCATCTGAGATTTCTGAACCAAGTTCTTGTTCCCAAGCCCTTTTAATAGTGTCTGTGGATACCTCTATGTGGGCCTGTAGCACATCATGCAGTCTAGAGACCGACCCTTTTAATAGTGTCTGTGGATACCTCTATGGGGGCATGTAGTACATCATATAGTCTAGAGACAGACCTTTTTAATAGTGTCTGTGGATACCTCTATGAGGGCCTATAGCACATCATACAGTCTAGAGACCGACCCTTTTGAATGGGGTTGGATAAGGATCAAGCTATCTAATTTGGCTTAATGCCATACTGTGGGATTTGTGTCCTTAAGAAATTCCTGATTTGGAGGTATCTGAAATAATGTGTTGTTGGCACGTTGAACTTTCCCTGTAATTGTTGAAATGAAGCTAACTGGCCATCTATGTATAGATTACCAATTGTTGTGAGCCCCTTCTCCCTCTACTGTGAAAACACCACACCATCCAATGCAGGGTGGAAAGCATGATTCAGACAAATTGGGCTGTCAATGTAAACAGTGGGTATGTTAAGAAAATACCTCATCTGTTTCCAGATCATAAGAGTATGACAAATGACTGGATTAGAGTCATAAGTGTCTTTTTCCACATATTCTGGACTATTAACAAGTGCAGGGAGTGAGGAACGTTGACAGGAGGCTTGCTCACGAAGGCATAAAATTCTGACGGATCCCAGGTAAACTTTCCCTCCAGAAAGACAATGTTCGGATTAGCAGCCCAATAATACAGTTTGAAGTGAGGAAGGCCAAAGCCCCCCCTCTATCTTGTACTTGCATAAATGCTTCTTTGAAATTCTGTCTGCCTTGTTATATACAGTATAAATTGACCAAGGTTATTGGTTTCGAATTCAGTATACAAGCCACAATAACATACCGACCATTAGGATCTGAAATGGAGGTTGAGTAAACAAAAGGAATGTTTTTCCTTATCAGGATTGCTACCCCTCTCGCTTTTGCATCAAAGTTATACTGGTATATCTGCCCGATCCAGCCGACTCGTAGCTTGGCCTGAGCCGAGCGTTTGATGAGCTTCTTGAAGTTATTTTTTTTAATTTTTTTATTTCACCTTTATTTAACCAGGTAGGCTAGTTGAGAACACCTTTATTTAACCAGGTCGGCTAGTTGAGAACACCTTTATTTAACCAGGTAGGCTAGTTGAGAACACCTTTATTTAACCAGGTAGGCTAGTTGAGAACACCTTTATTTAACCAGGTAGGCTAGTTGAGAACACCTTTATTTAACCAGGTAGGCTAGTTGAGAACACCTTTATTTAACCAGGTAGGCTAGTTGAGAACACCTTTATTTAACCAGGTAGGCTAGTTGAGAACACCTTTATTTAACCAGGTAGGCTAGTTGAGAACACCTTTATTTAACCAGGTAGGCTAGTTGAGAACACCTTTATTTAACCAGGTAGGCTAGTTGAGAACACCTTTATTTAACCAGGTAGGCTAGTTGAGAACACCTTTATTTAACCAGGTAGGCTAGTTGAGAACACCTTTATTTAACCACGTAGGCTAGTTGAGAACACCTTTATTTAACCAGGTAGGCTAGTTGAGAACACCTTTATTTAACCAGGTAGGCTAGTTGAGAACACCTTTATTTAACCAGGTAGGCTAGTTGAGAACACCTTTATTTAACCAGGTAGGCTAGTTGAGAACACCTTTATTTAACCAGGTAGGCTAGTTGAGAACACCTTTATTTAACCAGGTAGGCTAGTTGAGAACACCTTTATTTAACCAGGTAGGCTAGTTGAGAACACCTTTATTTAACCAGGTAGGCTAGTTGAGAACACCTTTATTTAACCAGGTAGGCTAGTTGAGAACACCTTTATTTAACCAGGTAGGCTAGTTGAGAACACCTTTATTTAACCAGGTAGGCTAGTTGAGAACACCTTTATTTAACCAGGTAGGCTAGTTGAGAACACCTTTATTTAACCAGGTAGGCTAGTTGAGAACAAGTCCTAATTTGCAACTGTGACCTGGCCAAGATAAAGCAAAGCAATTGGACACATACAACAACACAGAGTTACACATGGAATAAACAGACATACAATCAATAATACAGTAGAACAAGTCTAGTTACAGTGAGTGCAAATGAGGTAGGATAGCAATTCGACACATACAACAACACAGAGTTACACATGGAGTTAACAAACATACAGTCAATAATACATTAGAACAAGTATATATAGCATGTGCAAATGAGGTAGGATAAGCGAGGTAAGGCAATAAATAGGCCATGGTGGCGAAGTAATTACAGTATAGCAATTAAACATTGGAATGGTAGATGTGCAGAAGATGAATGTGCAAGTAGAGATACTGGGGTGCAAAGGAGCAAGATAAATAAATAAATAAAGTATGGGGATGAGGAAGATATATGGGCTGTTTACAGATGGGCTATGTACAGGTGCAGTGATCTGTGAGCTACTCTGACAGCTGGTGCTTAAAGCTAGTGAGGGAGATATGAGTCTCCAGCTTCAGTGATTTTTGCAGTTCGTTCCAGTCATTGGCAGCAGAGAACTGAAGGAAAGGCGACCAAAGGAGGAATTGGCTTTGGGGGTGACCAGTGAGATATACCTGCTGGAATGCGTACTACGGGTGGGTGCTGCTATGGTGACCAGTGAGCTGAGATAAGGCGGGGCTTTACCTAGCAGAGACTTGTAGATAATCTGTAGCCAGTGGGTTTGGTGACGAGTATGAAGCGAGGGCCAACCAACGAGAGCATACAGGTCGCAGTGGTGGTTAGTGTATGGGGCTTTGGTGACAAAACGGAATGCACTGTGTAACCTGCTTGGAATAGAGGAATTGGTTTTATGCATTACCCCAAGGGATATGTTTAGTTTGCCTAAAATACAGCACCCTGTCCAATGTGTTGGTAGGTAGAGACGGGCTTGATCACCACAGATCCAATCAGTAAATGTTGCCGAGCCAAATTGATGAGGAGAACGATTGTCAGTTTCTGCATCAATAATGGTGTGTCCCACCCTCAATGGAAATATTGCTTGGGTTGTGACAATGACAGGTCCTGAATGGGGTTCGCCGGGGTTGGATCAGAACAGGTTCTGAATGGGGTCCGCCGGGGTTGGATCAGAACAGGTCCTGAATGGGGTTCGCCGGGGTTGGATCAGAACAGGTTCTGAATGGGGTCCGCCGGGGTTGGATCAGAACAGGTCCTGAATGGGGTTCGCCGGGGTTGGATCAGAACAGGTTCTGAATGGGGTCCGCCGGGGTTGGATCAGAACAGGTCCTGAATGGGGTTCGCCGGGGTTGGATCAGAACAGGTTCTGAATGGGGTCCGCCGGGGTTGGATCAGAACAGGTCCTGAATGGGGTTCGCCGGGGTTGGATCAGAACAGGTTCTGGTACCCGGGATCTAGGTTCTAAGATGATTCTACTGCACCAATGTGAACAATAAAATCCCACTCGTAAATATTTTGTTATTTTGTATTTATCCCTCAGTGTTCTACCTAGTGAGGGTTGACCCCCTGTGTTCTCATTGGATAAGAGCCCTTCTAGTGCACATAGAGTGTCATTAATGCATTTATCCCTCAGTGTTCTACCTAATGAGGGTTGACCCCCTGTGTTCTCATTGGATAAGAGCCCTTCTAGTGCACATAGAGTGTCATTAATGCATTTATCCCTCAGTGTTCTACCTAATGAGGGTTGACCCCCTGTGTTCTCATTGGATAAGAGCCCTTCTAGTGCACATAGAGTGTCATTAATGCATTTATCCCTCAGTGTTCTACCTAGTGAGGGTTGACCCCATGTGTTCTCATGGGATAAGAGCCCTTCTAGTGCACATAGAGTGTCATTAATGCTGACCTCTACTGAATACTGTAAGAATGGGGAGATCGCTGAATGTGGAAACAAGCTACATACATAACAGGAGGTATTTCCTAACATCGGTTCAGTCTTTACTGTACAGTTAAGCAGTGACCACCAAGTGTTTCCCTCGTGATTCCTACTGTGATGCTCATCCAGTGGATGCATTGACCTTCTGCTTCTTCCGGTACTGGAGCGGTTATTGTTTGCTGGACTCCTGTCCTGAGTCTGCCGTTGGCTCGAGCTGGAGTGGCTGTTAATTAAGTCTCGCCATGGGACTGAACGGTCATGGCGTGGATCCAAGTAGACCTCTCAGCTACACAAACAGCAGTGGGAGTAATCAGCATCACCTGGTATGGTCCAGTCCACCTCTGCTGGTTCCAATGCTCATGTCTTTCACCGCCAGCCAGTCACCTGGTTGCAGTTTGTGCAGGATCCCCACCAGTGGCTGGGGTAGAGCCGCTTTCACTCTGGGGAAAATTGCCTTCAGAACATTGTTTAGAGCAGTACAATAACTTCATTGTCACAGCCCATCAGTGTCAGCTTGTTCTGTGGGAAGGGGGAATTGATCATCCTCATTGGTCTACCTGTCAGAACCTCATGAGGAGCCAATCCAGTGGTTCTGTGGGAAGGGGGAATTGATCATCCTCATTGGTCTACCTGTCAGAACCTCATGAGGAGCCAATCCAGTGGTTCTGTGGGAAGGGGGAATTGATCATCCTCATTGGTCTACCCGTCAGAACCTCATGAGGAGCCAATCCAGTGGTTCTGTGGGAAGGGGGAATTGATCATCCTCATTGGTCTACCTGTCAGAACCTCATGAGGAGCCAATCCAGTGGTTCTGTGGGAAGGGGGAATTGATCATCCTCATTGGTCTACCTGTCAGAACCTCATGAGGAGCCAATCCAGTGGTTCTGTGGGGCCGCCCTGTCGTGGAAATGTCCTTAATTACCAACTGATGAGAGAGCAAACCACCAGTCAGAGTTATGCTTCATCTTCACCTTTAATAATAATGATGCTTTTGCAAAGCATTTTGACTTTCAACAGTTCAGTGTCTCTAATGAAAAGTTGAGTCCTCAACATAATGGCAACTGGGATCCTTTATAGCAAAGATCCACCCCCTCCTAGACGACATGACAAAACACAGGTCTTAGGAACTTACACAAAGAAAGACTTTACATCAGAGAGGAGTATCCCCTAGCTAGACAGAGTGGGCTATAAATTATCATTCAGTTTGGTCTCCTAAACAAAGCTCTTATATCGTTCTTGGTACAAAATGGTACCAAGACATTACCCCCACCCAATGATATATATCAATTGTCATTTTAGACACACCCATCCCAAATACAACCAATTTTGGACAAGCTCACGGAGAGGAAAGTGAGGCTCTAGGTCAAGATAGGGGCAACAAAAGAGGGAACATAGAATGGTTCCAGACACTGCCATCCTCCTCTCCCCGATGGGAAAAGTAGGGAGTGACTGGCACACAGACACATTGGAGCCAAGAGATAATTGGTTCCCCATCAATCATCCCTTCACATGGTTTAAAATATACATTTACACATGACGACAAGCTTGACCTCTCCCCTCTCTGCGGCCCAAGTAACTTAACCCTGACAGAGAAAGGATAACTGCAAACGGCCACCACTATAGTACAACAAGATACATTCTGATGAGAAGTAACTGAACCCTGACAGAGAACAGAGAACTGCAAACGGCCACCACTATAGTACAACAAGATACATTCTGATGAGAAGTAACTGAACCCTGACAGAGAACAGAGAACTGCAAACGGCCACCACTATAGTACAACAAGATACATTCTGATGAGAAGTAACTGAACCCTGACAGAGAACAGAGAACTGCAAACGGCCACCACTATAGTACAACAAGATACATTCTGATGAGAAGTAACTGAACCCTGACAGAGAACAGAGAACTGCAAACGGCCACCACTATAGTACAACAAGATACATTCTGATGAGAAGTAACTGAACCCTGACAGAGAACAGATAACTGCAAATGGCCACCACTATAGTACAACAAGATACATTCTGATGAGAAGTAACTTAACCCTGACAGAGAACAGATAACTGCAAATGGCCACCACTATAGTACAACAAGATACATTCTGATGAGAAGTAACTGAACCCTGACTGAGAACAGAGAACTGCAAACGGCCACCACTATAGTACAACAAGATACATTCTGATGAGAAGTAACTGAACCCTGACAGAGAACAGATAACTGCAACCAGCCACCACTATAGTACAACAAGATACATTCTGATGAGAAGTAACTGAACCCTGACAGAGAACAGAGAACTGCAAACGGCCACCACTATAGTACAACAAGATACATTCTGATGAGAAGTAACTGAACCCTGACAGAGAACAGAGAACTGCAAACGGCCACCACTATAGTACAACAAGATACATTCTGATGAGAAGTAACTGAACCCTGACAGAGAACAGAGAACTGCAACCGGCCACCACTATAGTACAACAAGATACATTCTGATGAGAAGTAACTGAACCCTGACAGAGAACAGAGAACTGCAAACGGCCACCACTATAGTACAACAAGATACATTCTGATGAGAAGTAACTGAACCCTGACAGAGAACAGAGAACTGCAAACGGCCACCACTATAGTACAACAAGATACATTCTGATGAGAAGTAACTGAACCCTGACAGAGAACAGAGAACTGCAAACGGCCACCACTATAGTACAACAAGATACATTCTAAATGAGAAGTAACTGAACCCTGACAGAGAACAGAGAACTGCAAACGGCCACCACTATAGTACAACAAGATACATTCTGATGAGAAGTAACTGAACCCTGACAGAGAACAGAGAACTGCAAACGGCCACCACTATAGTACAACAAGATACATTCTGATGAGAAGTAACTGAACCCTGACAGAGAACAGAGAACTGCAAACGGCCACCACTATAGTACAACAAGATACATTCTGATGAGAAGTAAGTCACAAGCATATCATGAAAATAAAACACCTTATCTATGTTACCCAACTATTCTGATTAATCCCCAACAGCCCTCACATGTACATCAGAGCCAGGGGCATCACAGTGACCCAGGAAAGCCCTGTCTCTGCAATAAGCTTCACATTCTTAGATTTTAGGGTCTAATTAGCGCGTTCATTTAAACCGCCAGATTGCGGCTTATAGCTACAATGGGTCCTGAGGTCTATCTGCAGACTCTCAGACAAGTTCTGTATCACCAGGTTTACAAAGTGGGAGCATTTGTCGCTGGTTAATTTAGATGGTAACCCCCACCTTGGGATGATCTCCCTAAGGAGATTCTTGGCTACTGCCATAGCAGTGGGATGTCGACATGGGAAAGCCTCTACCCACTTGGAGAAGGCATCCACTATCACCAGACAATATTTGTAACCCTGACAAGGAGAGAGTTCAATAAAATCCATCATTATTTGTTCAAATGGTCATTGAGGGGTCAGATGAGTCGACAGTGGCATGGGAATCCCTCTTCCCATGTTTTACAGCAAACACAGAAAACCAAAATATATTTACAAAATCACAACTCCCCCCTTTGACACATGATCCCTTCCATGTGACAACTTAGCTAAGTAGGGGAAACATGAACGTGGTAAGACTGGTAGCCCGGCCGGGCACACGCAACCAATGGTTCTCCTTTCTCAGCCATCTACAAACAGTTCCACATGTGTGTTTATCAAGGGGACATCAGTTAAATCCAACCTTGGTTTAGAGACAAGCTCCACCAGGGCAGCACAGTCGTGCGGCTCTCCATCGTCCACAGTGCACCTCTTCAGGGTCACATGAGACATTGTCAGAAGAGCATTCTGATAATGGAGGAGTGGAGCTGGTGTTAGATGGGCCGTCATTCTGATAATGCAGCAGTAGAGCTGGTGTTAGATGGGCCGTCATTCTGATAATGGAGGAGTGGAGCTGGTGTTAGATGGGCCGTCATTCTGATAATGGAGCTGGTGTTAGATGGGCCGTCATTCTGATAATGGAGCTGGTGTTAGATGGGCCGTCATTCTGATAATGGAGGAGTGGAGCTGGTGTGAGATGGGCCGTCATTCTGATAATGGAGCTGGTGTGAGATGGGCCGTCATTCTGATAATGGAGCTGGTGTGAGATGGGCCGTCATTCTGATAATGGAGCTGGTGTTAGATGGGCCGTCTTTGCCTGTGAAATAAGAGCATGAACTGCATGAGGCACGTGTACAGTGAGTTCACACATGACAACAATGTCTGCACAAGCCATCACAGCTGCAGTAGCTGCAGCCACAGCTCTCAAACAACAAACCAGACTTCTGGCCACACTGTCCAGCTGTTTGGAATAATACCCAACTGGGCGCTGCTTTCCTCCATGATCCTGTGTTAAAACAGATGACATAAAACCATTTTTCTCACAAACAAAGCAGTTAAAAGGTTTAGACTGGTCAGGGAGCCCCACACAGGGAGAAGTAGTCATGAGTTGTTCCAGTCTGGTCAGAGCAGTCAGTCCCTCTGGTGTCCACTTCATTTTGCCCTCATAGCCATTTTGTGGCCATAATAAATAAGGTCAGAAAGCGGCTGCACCACCTCAGCATAGTCAGGTAACCACGCCCTACAATACCCTGCCATACCAGTCAATGACATCGGCTGTGGGACGGAGAGAATAGCCTGTATCCTCTCTGTACCCAGCTGCCTGCCATTGGGAGTGATGTCATGACCCAGATACTTCACTGTCTGTGAAACCAACTGTAACTTTGTGGACAGAAATATCAACAGAGCCGCAGTATCAGTTTCACAAGATTCCATTGAGCTGGAGCACAACAACAAATCATCCACATACTGGACCAGAATGCTGATTCATCCACATACTGAATCAGAATGCTGATTCATCCACATACTGAACCAGAATGCTGATTCATCCACATACTGAATCAGAGTGCTGATTCATCCACATACTGAATCAGAGTGCTGATTCATCCACATACTGAATCAGAGTGCTGATTCATCCACATACTGAATCAGAGTGCTGATTCATCCACATACTGAATCAGAGTGCTGATTCATCCACATACTGAACCAGAGTGCTGATTCATCCACATACTGAATCAGGGTGCTGATTCATCCACATACTGATTCAGAGTGCTGATTCATCCACATACTGAATCAGAGTGCTGATTCATCCACATACTGAACCAGAGTGCTGATTCATCCACATACTGAATCAGAGTGCTGATTCATCCACATACTGAACCAGAGTGCTGATTCATCCACATACTGAATCCGGGTGCTGATTCATCCACATACTGAATCAGAGTGCTGATTCATCCACATACTGAACCAGAGTGCTGATTCATCCACATACTGAATCAGAGTGCTGATTCATCCACATACTGAATCAGAGTGCTGATTCATCCACATACTGAACCAGAGTGCTGATTCATCCACATACTGAATCAGGGTGCTGATTCATCCACATACTGAATCAGTGTGCTGATTCATCCACATACTGAATCAGGGTGCTGATTCATCCACATACTGAATCAGGGTGCTGATTCATCCACATACTGAATCAGGGTGCTGATTCATCCACATACTGAATCAGAGTGCTGATTCATCCACATACTGAATCAGAGTGCTGATTCATCCACATACTGAATCAGAGTGCTGATTCATCCACATACTGAATCAGAGTGCTGATTCATCCACATACTGAATCAGGGTGCTGATTCATCCACATACTGAATCAGGGTGCTGATTCATCCACATACTGAATCAGAGTGCTGATTCATCCACATACTGAATCAGAGTGCTGTCCTCAGGGGGTATAAAACCCTACAGATTTTGCACTAAGGCTTCAAATCAAATCAAATGTATTTATATAGCCCTTCGTACATCAGCTGATATCTCAAAGTGCTGTACAGAAACCCAGCCTAAAACCCCAAACAGCAAGCAATGCAGGTGTAGAAGCACGGTGGCTAGGAAAAACTCCCTAGAAAGGCCAAAACCTAGGAAGAAACCTAGAGAGGAACCAGGCTATGTGGGGTGGCCAGTCCTCTTCTGGCTGTGCCGGGTGGAGATTATAACAGAACATGGCCAAGATGTTCAAATGTTCATAAATGACCAGCATGGTCGTATAATAATAAGGCAGAACAGTTGAAACTGGAGCAGCAGCACGGTCAGATGGACTGGGGACAGCAAGGAGTCATCATGTCAGGTAGTCCTGGGGCATGGTCCTAGGGCTCAGGTCCTCTGAGAGAGAGAAAGAAAGAGAGAAGGAGAGAATTAGAGAACGCACACTTAGATTCACACAGGACACCGAATAGGACAGGAGAAGTACTCCAGATATAACAAACTGACCCTAGCCCACCGACACATAAACTACTGCAGCATAAATGCTGGAGGCTGAGACAGGAGGGGTCAGGAGACACTGTGGCCCCATCCGAGGACACCCCCGGACAGGGCCAAACAGGAAGGAAATAACCCCATCCACTTTGCCAAAGCACAGCCCCCACACCACTAGAGGGCTTCCGGTTACTAGTCCAACGCTCTAACCACTAGGCTACCCTGCTGCCCCATTTTGCGCTAAGGCTGCCGAACGAGGATTCCACGTAGGGTAGCCTAGTGGTTAGAGTGTAGAGGTGGCAGGGTAGCCTAGTCGTTAGAGTGTAGAGGCGGCAGCGTAGCCTAGTGGTTAGAGCGTTGGACTAGTAACCGGAAGGTTGCAAGTTCAAACCCCCGAGCTGACAAGGTACAAATCTGTCGTTCTGCCCCTGAACAGGCAGTTAACCCACTGTTCCTAGACCAGTTAACCCACTGTTCCTAGACCAGTTAACCCACTGTTCCTAGACCAGTTAACCCACTGTTCCTAGACCAGTTAACCCACTGTTCCTAGACCAGTTAACCCACTGTTCCTAGACCAGTTAACCCACTGTTCCTAGACCAGTTAACCCACTGTTCCTAGACCAGTTAACCCTCTGTTCCTAGACCAGTTAACCCACTGTTCCCAGACCAGTTAACCCACTGTTCCTAGACCAGTTAACCCACTGTTCCTAGACCAGTTAACCCACTGTTCCCAGGCCGTCATTGAAAATAAGAATTAGTTCTTAACTGACTAGTTAAATAAAGGTAAAATAAATAAAATAAAACGTACCCCATAGGAGCCACAGTCCAGGGAAATCTCTTACTGAGAAACCTGCATTAGTCAAATCAATCACAGAGAACCACTCTGCTGTGAGTGGTACCGCCCCCAACAGTGTAGTAACATTAGGAACCACCGGGGCACGGGCAAAAACTGCATCGTTCACAGGGCTTAAGTCCTGGACCAATCTCCAATCACCTGAAGGTTTTCTAACAGGCAAGATAGGGGTGTTACAGGGTGATTCTGGACAGGGAATTAAAGCACCATTAGCTAACAGGGATGCATGAACAGGTGTAATACCTGCTATTGCCTCCCTACTGAGTGGATACTGTGCTCTAGATGGATGCCTGGTATCTTTAGGAGTGACTACCATTGGCTCAGCTCCCTTCATTCTACCAAAATCATATTTGTCCCTTGCCCATAGGCATTCAGGGACCCCTCTCAGGAGGGGTGAGTCTTTACTCATCAACATGATATTTGTAGAAAAAGAAACCTGATCAACACCATGCACACCCCTCTCAGTTGGTGTTTCCCAACTGAGTGGGTAACAACTTGTCAGTGAGCTGGGTGAATGTGTTGACCCATCAGGGTCTAAATGGGCGCCTGGTAGAAAGGGACCCTCTCTAACATCTCTAGCATCAACCAAGCATTTCATCCAAATTCCAGTATCCGGCTATTCTACTCTATCTGATTTTGACAGGGACACGTGGTGAGTTATCCTCAAACAGGTAGAGGTCTTTTTGTGCAGGGGTTAATCTAACCCCTAAAGCACAGAAATCACTGCTACAGTATAAACCCTCACACTGCACTGACTCATTCTGTAATGTAGCACACCGCCATTGTTTCTCATAATGGAGATCTCTTGTCAATGGTGAAAAATGGGAGGTGCAATGTAACCCTGCTTCAGACATGAAACTGCCCTCGTGGCCCTAATGGGTTTTGGCCACTGAGAAAACATGAGCAATATTGGGCACCTCATCATCAACATCCCATGCATAATACCAGTCACAACCCTCAGACATTAACATCAATTGCTCCCCCTCTTCCTCCTGTTCCTCATGAATAACAGTTAAACCGGTTCGGCCACATGTTATGTTGATGCCCAGTTTACACAGGAGGTCCCTGCCCATCAGATTGACAGGACAGTGGTCAGAGAAGAGAAACTTCTCCTCAAAAAAGGAGACGGGCAGAGGCATAGTTACCTGCTCTCTGAATGAGAGGCCTGAAGCCCCTACAGCTTTGACTGTTTCACTAAAAGCCCCCTCTCTATGCCTCTCTATGCCTCTCTATGCCTCTCTATGCCTCTCTAAGCCTCTCTATGCCTCTCTATGCCATAGAGGGTCCAGAATATCCCCATTTATCTGACATAACCTTCCATAAGGCTCCGGTAGGAGCCTATATATTAGCCTATATATTATTATATTACTATTACTATTATTATATTACTATTACTATATTACTATTATATTATTATATTACTATTATTATATTACTATTACTATATTACTATTATATTATTATATTACTATTATTATATTACTATTATATTATTATATTACTATTATTATATTACTATATTACTATTATATTATTATATTACTATATTACTATTATATTATTATATTACTATTACTATTATTATATTACTATATTACTATTATTATATTACTATATTACTATTATTATATTACTATTACTATTATTATATTACTATATTACTATTATTATATTACTATTATATTATTATATTACTATTATTATATTACTATTACTATATTACTATTATATTATTATATTACTATTATTATATTACTATTATATTATTATATTACTATTATTATATTACTATATTACTATTATATTATTATATTACTATATTACTATTATATTATTATATTACTATTACTATTATTATATTACTATATTACTATTATTATATTACTATATTACTATTATTATATTACTATTACTATTATTATATTACTATATTACTATTATTATATTACTATTATATTATTATATTACTATTATTATATTACTATTATATTATTATATTACTATTATTATATTACTATTATTATATTACTATATTACTATTATTATATTACTATTATATTATTATATTACTATTATATTATTATATTACTATTATATTATTATATTACTATATTACTATTATTATATTACTATTATATTATTATATTACTATTATATTACTATATTATTATATTACTATATTACTATTATTATATTACTATTATATTATTATATTACTATTATATTACTATATTATTATATTACTATTATTATATTACTATTATATTATTATATTACTATTATATTACTATATTATTATATTACTATATTACTATTATATTACTATATTACTATTATTTTATCATATGTCTATATTATTATATTACTATATTATTATATTACTATTATATTACCATTATGTTATTATATTATTATTATATTACTATTATATTATTATATTACTATTATATTATTATATTACTATTATTATATTACTATATTACTATTATTTTATCATATGTCTATATTATTATATTACTATTATTATATTACTATATTACTATTATTTTATCATATGTCTATATTATTATATTAAAATATTACTTTTGCATTATTATATTACTATATTAGTAAATTATTATATTTCTATATTATTATGTCTATAGTATTATATTATTATATTACTATTATATTATTTTTCCATATTATTATATTTCCATATTAAAATATTACTTTTGTGTTATTATATTACTATTATATTATTATATTATTATATTACTATTATATTATTATATTACTATTATATTATTATATTACTATTATATTATTATATTACTATTATATTATATTACTATATTATTATATTACTATTATATTATTATATGTCTATATTATTATTATATGTCTATATTATTATTATATGTCTATATTTCTATATTATTATATGTCTATATTTCTATATTATTATATGTCTATATTATTATTATATGTCTATATTTCTATATTATTATATGTCTATAATATTATATTATTATATTTCTATATTATTATATGTCTATAATATTACATTATTATATTTCTATATTATTATATTACTATTATATTATTATATAACTATTATATTACTATATTATTATATTACTATTATATTACTATATTATTATATTACTATTATATTACCATTATGTTATTATATTATTATTATATTACTATTATATTATTATATTATATTACTATTATATTACTATATTATTATATTACTATTATATTATTATATTACTATTATATTATTATATTACTATTATATTATTATATTACTATATTATTATATTACTATTATATTACCATTATGTTATTATATTATTATTATATTACTATTATATTATTATATTATTATATTACTATTATATTATTATATTACTATATTATATTACTATTATATTATTATATTACTATATTATATTACTATTATATTATTATATTATTATATTACTATTATATTATTTTATTACTATTATATTATATTACTATTATATTATTATATTACTATTATATTATTATATTACTATTATATTATTATATTACTATTATATTATTATATTACTATTATATTATTATATTACTATTATATTATATTACTATTATATTATTATATTACTATTATATTATATTACTATTATATTATATTATATTATATTACTATTATATTACTATTATATTATATTACTATTATATTACTATTATATTATTATATTATTATTATATTATATTACTATTATATTATTATATTACTATTATATTACTATTATATTATTATATTACTATTATATTACCATTATGTTATTATATTACTATTATATTATATTATTATATTACTATTATATTATTATATTATTATATTACTATATTATATTACTATTATATTACTATATTATATTACTATTATGGTATTATATTATTATTCTATTACTATATTATATTACTATTATATTATTATATTAGTTTATATTATTATATTACTATATTATTATATTACTATTATTATATTACTATTATATTATTATATTACTATATTATTATATTACTATTATTATTATATTACTATATTATTATATTACTATTATATTACTATATTATTATATTACTATATTATTATATTACTATATTATTATATTACTATATTACTGTTATATTATTATATTACCATTATGTTATTATATTACTATTATATTATATTATTATATTACTATTATATTATTATATTATTATATTATATTACTATTATGTTATTATATTATTATTATATTACTATATTATATTACTATTATGGTATTATATTATTATTATATTACTATATTATATTACTATTATATTATTATATTACTATATTATTATATTACTATTATATTATTATATTATATTACTATTATATTATTATATTACTATTATATTATTATATTACTATTATATTATATTACTATTATATTATTATATTACTATTGTATTATATTACTATTATATTATTATTATATTATTATATTATATTACTATTATATTATTATATTACTATTATATTATTATATTACTATTATATTATATTACTATATTATTATATGACTGTTATATTATTATATTACCATTATATTATTATATTACTATTATATTATTATATTACTATTATATTATATTACTATTATATTATTATATTATATTACTATTATATTATTATATTACTATTATATTATTATATTATATTATTATATTACTATTATATTATATTACTATATTATTATATGACTATTATATTATTATATTACTATTATATTATATTACTATTATATTATTATATTATATTACTATTATATTATTATATTACTATTATATTATTATATTACTATTATATTATATTACTATATTATTATATTACTATTATATTATTATATTACTATATTATTATATTACTATTATATTATTATATTACTATATTATTATATTACTATTATATTATTATATTACTATATTATTATATGACTATTATATTATTATATGACTATATTATTATATGACTATTATATTATTATATTACCATTATATTATAATGGATGTAGCAGCCTGAAACCAGTTTTCTAGAAAGTGGGGGGGGGGGGGGGAGTAGTCGAGGATAAGTGCCTGCTGGGTATCATTCCCAAAGTCTGAACTGTACTTTACACTGTTTCTAACGTATGTGTGTGTGGGTGTGCATGTGTCAGTTGGCAGGAACAGGAGTGTTGGCCGTAGGGCTGTGGCTGCGTTTTGACTCTCGGACTGAGGGACTGTTCAGTGGAGAGGACTCTCCTTCTGTCTTCTTCACCGGTAAGACTGAGCTCTCACCCCTAACCACTATACCTTATATCCAACTGCTAACCCCTAACCATAACCCCTACACCCTAACCCCTACACCATAAAATATCTCCTCTCAGCTAGTGGTATCATCATGTCTGTTAGAAACTCAGAGGTCCACAAATAGGTTTCTAACACACACACACACACACACACACACACACACACACACACACACACACACACACACACACACACACACACACACACACACACACACTTAATTCTCTACACAGGGTCAGAGGTCAGCGACAGGGGTCAGGGACAAAGGGACAGGGGTAAGGAAAAGGGGTCAGGGGCAGATTCAGGGGTCAGGGACAGAGTCAGGGGACAGAGTCAGGGACAGGGGTCAGGGACAGGGTAAGGGGTCAGGGACAGGGTAAGGGGTCAGGGAAGAGTCAGGGGTCAGGGACAGGGTAAGGGGTCAGGGTCAGAGTCAGGGGTCAGGGACAGAGTCAGGGACAGGGGTCAGGGACAGAGTAAGGGGTCAGGGACAGAGTCATGGACAGGGGTCAGGGACAGAGTCAGGGGTCAGGGGACAGAGTCAGGGGTCAGGGACAGAGTCAGGGACAGAGTCAGGGACAGGGTAAGGGGTCAGGGACCGAGTCAGGGGTCAGGGACAGAGTCAGGGACAGGGGTCAGGGACAGGGTAAGGGACAGAGTCAGGGGTCAGGGACAGAGTCAGGGACAGGGTAAGGGGTCAGGGACAGAGTCAGGGACAGGGTAAGGGGTCAGGGACAGAGTCAGGGGTCAGGGACAGAGTCAGAGGTCAGAGGTCAGGGACAGGGGTCAGGGACAGGGTAAGGGGTCAGGGACAGGGTAAGGGGTAAGGGACAGAGTCAGGGGTCAGGGACAGAGTCAGGGGTCAGGGACAGAGTCAGGGGTCAGGGACAGAGTCAGGGGTCAGGGACAGAGTCAGGGGTCAGGGCAGAGTCAGGGGTCAGGGACAGGGTAAGGGGTCAGGGACAGAGTCAGGGGTCAGGGACAGAGTCAGGGACAGGGTAAGGGGTCAGGAACAGAGTCAGGGGTCAGGGACAGCATTGTTTCTGTCCTTGTGTTTCCCGTTTTCTCTGAAGAACTGTCACAGAAAGATGTTCCTTCTTTCTTGCTTGCTTTCCTGCATTCTTTCTTTCTATATATAACTGCTGTCCAGTGGGTGAGACCTAATAGGGTGGAGGGTGTATCATCATGTCTCCAGAGGGCTGCTATATCACCAGGGTTACAGAGGGCTGCTATGTCACCAGGGTTACAGAGGGCTGCTATGTCACCAGGGTTACAGAGGGCTGCTATGTCACCAGGGTTAGAGAGGGCTGCTATGTCAGCAGGGTTACAGAGGGCTGCTATGTCACCAGGGTTACAGAGGGCTGCTATGTCACCAGGGTTACAGAGGGCTGCTATGTCACCAGGGTTACAGAGGGCTGCTATGTCACCAGGGTTAGAGAGAGCTGCTATGTCACCAGGGTTACAGAGGGCTGCTATATCACCAGGGTTACAGAGGGCTGCTATATCACCAGGGTTACAGAGAGCTGCTATGTCACCAGGGTTAGAGAGGGCTGCTATGTCACCAGGGTTACAGAGGGCTGCTATGTCACCATGGTTACAGAGGGCTGCTATGTCACCATGGTTACAGAGGGCTGCTATATCACCAGGGTTACAGAGGGCTGCTATGTCACCATGGTTACAGAGGGCTGCTATATCACCAGGGTTAGAGAGAGCTGCTATGTCACCAGGGTTAGAGAGGGCTGCTATGTCACCAGGGTTAGAGAGAGCTGCTATGTCACCATGGTTACAGAGGGCTGCTATATCACCAGGGTTACAGAGGGCTGCTATGTCACCAGGGTTACAGGGGGCTGCTATGTCCACAGGGCTACAGAGAGCTGCTATGTCACCAGGGTTAGAGAGAGCTGCTATGTCACCAGGGTTACAGGGGGCTGCTATGTCCCCAGGGCTACAGAGAGCTGCTATGTCACCAGGGTTAGAGAGGGCTGCTATGTCACCAGGGTTACAGAGGGCTGCTATGTCACCAGGGTTACAGAGGGCTGTTATGTCCCCAGGGTTACAGAGGGCTGCTATATCACCAGGGTTACAGAGGGCTGCTATGTCACCAGGGTTACAGAGGGCTGTTATGTCCCCAGGGTTACAGAGGGCTGCTATGTGTGCATGGTGTGTATTCATGGTGTGTGTGCAGAGGTCAGGGACAGGTGTGTGTGCATGGTGTGTGGTGTATGTGTGTATGGTGTGTGCGCATGGTGTGCGTACGGTGTGTGTGTGTATGGTGTGTGTGTGTGTGTATGGTGTGTGCGCATGGTGTGTGTGTGTATGGTGTGTGTGTATGTGTGTGTGTGTGTGCATGATGTGTGTGCATGGTGTGTGTGCATGATGTGTGTGCATGGTGTGTGTGCATGGTGTGTGTGTGTGTATGGTGTGTGCGCATGGTGTGTGTGTGTGTGTGTGTGTGTGTGTGTGTGTGCATGATGTGTGTGCATGGTGTGTGTGCATGGTGTGTGTATGGTGTGTGTGCATGGTGTGTATTCATGGTGTGTGTGCATGGTGTGTATTCATGGTGTGTGTGCATGGTGTGTGTGTATGGTGTGTGTGCATGGTGTGTGTGTGTGTATGGTGTGTGTGTGTGTGTATGGTGTGTGTGCATGGTGTGTATTCATGGTGTGTGTGCATGGTGTGTGTGCATGGTGTGTGTGTATGGTGTGTGTGAGTGTGTGTGCATGGTGTGTGTGTGTGTGTGTGTGCATGGTGTGTGTGCATGGTGTGTGTGCATGGTGTGTATTCATGGTGTGTGTGCATGGTGTGTGTGTGTGTGTGTGCATGGTGTGTGTGCATGGTGTGTATTCATGGTGTGTGCATGGTGTGTATTCATGGTGTTCTGTGGTGTGTGTGTGTGCATGGTGTGTGTGTGTATGGTGTGTGTGGTGTGTGTGCATGGTGTGTGTGTATGGTGTGTGTGTATGGTGTGTGTGGTGTGTGTATTCATGGTGTGTGTGCATGGTGTGTGTGGTGTGTGTGTGCATGGTGTGTGTGTATGGTGTGTGTGTGTATGGTGTGTGTGCATGGTGTGTATTCATGGTGTGTGTGCATGGTGTGTATGTGTATGGTGTGTGTGTGTGTATGGTGTGTGTGTATGGTGTGTGTGTGTGCATGATGTGTGTGCATGGTGTGTGTGCATGGTGTGTGTGCATGGTGTGTATGGTGTGTGTATTCATGGTGTGTGTGCATGGTGTGTGTGTATGGTGTGTGTGCATGGTGTGTGTGTATGGTGTGTGTGTGTGTGTATGGTGTGTGTGCATGGTGTGTATTCATGGTGTGTGTGCATGGTGTGTGTGTGTGTGTGCATGGTGTGTATTCATGGTGTGTGTGTGTGTGTGTGTATGGTGTGTGTGCATGGTGTGTATTCATGGTGTGTATTCATGGTGTGTGTGTGTATGGTGTGTGTGCATGGTGTGTATTCATGGTGTGTGTGTATGGTGTGTGTGGTCCACAGGTGTGTATATTCTGATCGCTGCGGGGGCGTTGATGATGGTTGTTGGGTTCCTGGGCTGCTGTGGAGCCATTAAGGAATCCCCCTGTATGCTCGGACTGGTGAGGATCAATGATGGTGATCATAGAATACAATGATAACACACTTTTCATTACAAGGCCTCACACCCTGTCTGTCTCTGTCCCCGCCCCCTGGTTTCTCCCCCCTGTCTGTCTCTCTCCCCACCCCTTGTCTGTCTCTCTCCCCACCCCCTGTCTGTCTCTCGTTCTCCCCCTGTCTGTCTCTCTCCCCACCTCCTGTCTGTCTCTCTCCCCGCCCCCTGGTTTCTCCCCCCTGTCTGTCTCTCGTTCTCCCTCTCTCCAGTTCTTCTTCTTCCTGTTGTTGATCTTTGGGGTGGAGGTAGCAGCAGGGATCTGGGGGCTCTCCAATAAAGATACGGTAACACACTCAGAGGCTGTTTCACTGTTTGTTGTTCTTACTGTGGACAGACCATCAGACCATCTATTACAGCTCAATACAAAACCTTAGCATCTCTCCATTCTCATGTCTCTCCTCTCCTCCTGTCTGTCTCCCCCTCCCCTCTCTGTCTCTCTTCTCTCCCCCCTGTCTGTCTCTCTTCTCTCCCCCTGTCTGTCTCCCCCTCTCCTCTCTGTCTCTCTTCTCTCCCCCTGTCTGTCTCCCCCTCTCCTCTCTGTCTCTCTTCTCTCCCCCTGTCTGTCTCCCCCTCCCCTCTCTGTCTCTCTTCTCTCCCCCCTGTCTGTCTCTCTTCTCTCCCCCTGTCTGTCTCCCCCTCTCCTCTCTGTCTCTCTTCTCTCCCCCTGTCTGTCTCCCCCTCCCCTCTCTGTCTCTCTCCTCTCCTCCTGTCTGTCTCCCCCTCCCCTCTCTGTCTCTCTTCTCTCCCCCTGTCTGTCTCTCTTCTCTCCCCCTGTCTGTCTCCCCCTCTCCTCTCTGTCTCTCTTCTCTCCCCCTGTCTGTCTCCCCCTCCCCTCTCTGTCTCTCTACTCTCCCCCTGTCTGTCTCCCCCTTCCCTCTCTGTCTATCTTCTCTCCCCCTGTCTGTCTCCCCCTTCCCTCTCTGTCTCTCTTCTTTCCCCCTGTCTGTCTCCCCCTTCCCTCTCTGTCTATCTTCTCTCCCCCTGTCTGTCTCCCCCTCCCCTCTCGGTCTCTCTTCTCTCCCCCTGTATGTCTCTCTTCTCTCCACCTGTCTGTCTCCCCCTCCCCTCTCTGTCTCTCTTCTCTCCCCATGTCTGTCTCTCTTCTCTCCTCCTGTCTGTCTCCCCCTTCCCTCTCTGTCTCTCTTCTCTCCCCATGTCTGTCTCTCTTCTCTCCTCCTGTCTGTCTCCCCCTTCCCTCTCTGTCTCTCCCCACCCCTGTCTGTCTCCCCCTTCCTTCTCTGTCTCTCTCCACCCCTGTCTGTCTCCCCCTTCCCTCTCTGTCTCTCCCCACCCCATGTCTGTCTCTCCCCTCTGGCGTCCCTTGTCTCCCCTGTCTGTCTCTGTCTAGGTGGTGGAAGACATCACAGAGTTCTACAAGCAGACTTACAATAACTACATGAACACCAAGCAGGAGGCCCTGAAGGAGACATTACGCCTCATACACTTTGGAGTGAGTACACACACACACACAACTCCAACATAACAGTCCAGTGTGTGTGTCTGTCTGTCTGTAACCATGTCTGTCTGTCTGTCCGTCCGTCCGTCCGTCCGTCCGCCCGTCTGTGTCTGTACACACACACATAACTCTAACATAACAGTCCAGTGTCTGTCTGTCTGTCTGTCCACACACACACAACTCAAACATAACAGTCCAGGGTCTGTCTGTCTGTCAAGTGTACAGTGGAACTAAAATGGTGTTGCCTGTGTTTCCCTGGGGCAGCTGAACTGCTGCGGCCTGACAGGCACCATAATTGACAGCGCCAGGGAGACCTGCCCAAAGAAGGAAGGACTGGAGGCTCTGATTACCACGGTAACAAACATAACCCCTGCCGCAACAACTATTTGAGTGACGAGCTATTATATTATAGGGTAGAAGTGTATATTACAGGGTAGAGGTGTATATTACAGGGTAGAGGTGTATATTATAGGGTAGAGGTGTATATTACAGGGTAGAGGTGTATATTATAGGGTAGAGGTGTATATTACAGGGTAGAGGTGTATACTATAGGGTAGAGGTGTATATTACAGGGTAGAGGTGTATATTATAGGGTAGAGGTGTATATTACAGGGTAGAGGTGTATATTATAGGGTAGAGGTGTATATTACAGGGTAGAGGTGTATATTATAGGGTAGAGGTGTATATTACAGGGTAGAGGTGTATACTATAGGGTAGAGGTGTATATTACAGGGTAGAGGTGTATATTACAGGGTAGAGGTGTATATTATAGGGTAGAGGTGTATATTATAGGGTAGAGGTGTATATTATAGGGTAGAGGTGTATATTATAGGGTAGAGGTGTATATTACAGGGTAGAGGTGTATATTACAGGGTAGAGGTGTATATTACAGGGTAGAGGTGTATATTATAGGGTAGACGTGTATATTATAGGGTAGAGGTGTATATTACAGGGTAGAGGTGTATATTACAGGGTAGAGGTGTATATTACAGGGTAGACATGTATATTATAGGGTAGAGGTGTATATTACAGGGTAGAGGTGTATATTACAGGGTAGAAGCATATATTATAGGGTAGAGGTGTATATTACAGGGTAGAGGTGTATATTACAGGGTAGAGGTGTATTTTACAGGGTAGACGTGTATATTATAGGGTAGAGGTATATATTACAGGGTAGAGGTGTGTATTACAGGGTAGAAGAGTTGTAGCAGTGTGTAATCTCAGTGTGTTGTTCTGTCAGAGTTGCCCAGCGGCCATTGACGAAGTGTTCAATTCTAAACTCCATATCATTGGAGGAGTGGGCATCGGAATTGGAGTCCTCATGGTGAGAACAGCCAATCAACTCTCTCCTCTCCTGTCTCGCTCTCTCATTCACTCCTCTCTTTTCTATCCGTCCTCCACTTCTCTCCTTCACTCCTCTCCTTCCTCTCTCTCCTCCAGCCCTCTCCTCTTCCTCCACTCCTCTGTCCTCTCCTTCCTCTCTCTCCTCCACCCCTCTCCCTCTCTCTCCTCTTCCTCCACTCCTCTCTCCTCCAGCCCTCTCCCTCTCTCTCCTCTTCCTCTCCTCTCTCCTCTCCTTCCTCTCTCTCCTCCAGCCCTCTCCCTCTCTCTCCTCTTCCTCTCCTCCACTCCTCTCTCCTCCAGCCCTCTCCCTCTCTCTCCTCTTCCTCCACTCCTCTGTCCTCTCCTTCCTCTTGTCCTCCAATGATATGTAGTTTCTCTTTTGTCCAGATCTTTGGGATGATCTTCAGCATGCTGCTGTGCTGTGCCATCAGGAGGTCCCGTGACATCATGTAGACTCAGACTCTGCCATTCTGTGCACTTAACTTATCTGTGTGTCTGTCCTCAATAGATGTTAAATGCTCACTAGGTTTGTACTGCCATTCGAGTTAGTTGTCAGTTTTAGGCTGGCAGCCAGCCAGCCAGCCAGTCAGTCAGGCTCTACCATGGATGGAAACTCAGTCTCCTGTGAATGTGTGGAGCTGTGCTGAGGTTTCTGGCTGTGTAACAATGTAATCAGTGTATCGTTTCATCACTGTAGAAGCAAAACGCCTTCAAATCTGCCAGAATTTAATCTGTTGTATGTGCTTTAAATACCTGTGTTTCTCCTCATATTGCCTGTTTGTTCAGCTACATGGACTGTAACAACTTTATGGCAGAGTACAGATGTTATAAACATTTTTATTACAACTATTTTGATGTACAAAGATGTGTATTTCTTTGAATTGCCAAATAAAATGACTTAATATGGATGTTAGACTGTGAGTGACTGTGGAGATGGATGTGGGGATTAGATGTAGGGAACA
Source organism: Oncorhynchus kisutch (assembly GCF_002021735.2). Classification (NCBI taxonomy): domain Eukaryota; kingdom Metazoa; phylum Chordata; class Actinopteri; order Salmoniformes; family Salmonidae; genus Oncorhynchus; species Oncorhynchus kisutch. The sequence continues at coordinate 55,094 of NW_022265791.1, read as the reverse complement.
GAACAACTCTTCAATGGTTTATGTTCAACTCAACATACCAAACATCTGCTCAGGTCATTGACTTCAGAAACACCCCAGAACAAAAGATGTTTATTGGGATTGTCCTGGAGAAAGAGAGGAGAGCTTTCCGCTAGATGGGCCAGCCGCAAAGTAAAAAACGGCTAAACTGTAAACAAAACGTATGAAAACTAAAATGAGCTTGTTTAAGATTACGCATAGTGTTAGCAGTGTGATTAAAATCAGGATGTGTGGCTGAGCCAGCTAGTAGAGCTGCCTCCAGGACAATATTCATCCCAATAAATGGCCAACCAGCAACGATGTCCCTGGTTAACTAGTCCTTAGTAATATACCCCTGGTGAACTAGTCCTTAGTTAGTAATATACCCCTGGTGAACTAGTCCTTAGTTAGTAAAATACCCCTGGTGAACTAGTCCTTAGTAATATACCCCTGATGAACTAGTCCTTAGTAATGTACCCCTGATGAACTAGTCCTTAGTAACATACCCCTGGTGAACTAGTCATTAGTTAGTAATATACCCCTGGTGAACTAGTCATTGGTAATATACCCCTGGTGAACTAGTCCTTAGTTAGTAATATACCCCTGGTGAACTAGTCATTAGTTAGTAACATACCCCTGGTGAACTAGTCCTTAGTTAGTAATATACGCCTGGTGAACTAGTCCTTAGTTAGTAACATAAGCCTGGTGAACTAGTCCTTAGTACTATACCCCTGGTGAACTAGTCCTTAGTTAGTAATATACCCGTGGTGAACTAGTCCTTCGTAATATACCCCTGGTGAACTAGTCCTTAGTTAGTAATATACCCCTGGTGAACTAGTCCTTAGTTAGTAATATACCCCTGGTGAACTAGTCATTAGTTAGTAACATACCCCTGGTGAACTAGTCCTTAGTTAGTAATATACGCCTGGTGAACTAGTCCTTAGTTAGTAATATACCCCTGGTGAACTAGTCCTTGGTTAGTAATATACCCCTGGTGAACTAGTCCTTAGTTAGTAACATAACCCTGGTGAACTAGTCCTTAGTACTATACCCCTGGTGAACTAGTCCTTAGTTAGTAATATACCCGTGGTGAACTAGTCCTTCGTAATATACCCCTGGTGAACTAGTCCTTAGTTAGTAATATACCCCTGGTGAACTAGTCCTTAGTTAGTAATATACCCCTGGTGAACTAGTCCTTAGTTAGTAATATACCCCTGGTGAACTAGTCCTTAGTTAGTAATATACCCCTGGTGAACTAGTCCTTAGTTAGTAATATACCCCTGGTGAACTAGTCCTTAGTTAGTAATATACCCCTGGTGAACTAGTCCTTAGTTAGTAATAATACCCCTGGTGAACTAGTCCTTAGTTAGTAATATACCCCTGGTGAACTAGTCCTTAGTTAGTAATATACCCCTGGTGAACTAGTCCTTAGTTAGTAATATACCCCTGGTGAACTAGTCCTTAGTTAGTAATATACCCCTGGTGAACTAGTCCTTAGTTAGTAATATACCCCTGGTGAACTAGTCCTTAGTTAGTAATATACCCCTGGTGAACTAGTCCTTAGTTAGTAATATACCCCTGGTGAACTAGTCCTTAGTTAGTAATATACCCCTGGTGAACTAATCCTTAGTTAGTAATATACCCCTGGTGAACTAGTCCTTAGTTAGTAATATACCCTGGTGAACTAGTCCTTAGTAATATACCCCTGGTGAACTAGTCCTTAGTAACATACCCCTCTTGAAGGAGATGCCGCCCTCTGCTGGTCAGGATGAGCCCCTACAGATGGCTGAGTCATCAGGAAGCAGCAGAGAGTTCCATCCTCCACTAACACACAGCTTGCTGGCAAAGCTTTGAGTAGGAAAGACATCAAGACTCAAAACAAACATACAAAAAAGTTTTTAATCAGGGACCTTGTACAAAATGATGACACTGATTTATCTCCACATTGTGAAAACTACTTTTTCAGACGATTGGATTGAAGTAAAAACAGAGAAGGCAGGAAGTGCATTACTAAGGGAAGATCTCAACTGCACCCTCCGCCTCCAAATTAAACGCAATTCACAATGTTCAGAATTCACACTTATGTCAGTCTCAAGTTCCCACTCTGATGCTGAGTTTGTAACCATGAGGGCATTTACCAGTTGTGTCGTCATAAATACCAGTGGGACCATTCATGTGATTTGAACTTGTTGAGAATCACCGATTGGCTAACGGCCAACAAGCTGCGTCCTCCTAAAAGTACAGCTATCATGCTTTTAAACAAATTACAGTTCAAAAACCACTGCTATTTTTAAATGATGTTTTGTTGCATTTAACTGCCTGAAAATGTCCTTTAGTAGGTGAGGTCAGCATGTGGGAGAAGTGGGAGCTCACAATGATAGTTTTCCCACTAGTAATTACCAGTCGGAGGGACATTGAAGTAGATTTAACCCAGTCGTATGTGGCAACTTCCCAGTTGGTTCCAAACGCACCACGACACTGCCTCCAGCACTTTGGTAAAGGGGACATCGCCTACTCCGGGGTCATGTGACAGGATGTCACCAAGCACAACACAGGGTACATTGGCCAATTCATTGAAAACGTTGGCTTGCTTATATAACGTGGGTACTACCTGTTTTATGAAATGAGGGAAGTTGGTAACGTGGGTGTGGAGCAATTTGACGAGGTGCTGAAAGGCCCTATTCTCAACCCCCGAGAACGGACACATATCCACGCAATAAACCCAAGACTGTAAAAAATATAAACATTGCCTACCTATCGCTCTGAACTTTGGCCCGGTCAGAAACAGCTGAATGCAGACGGAAGGTGGTGTGAATTCTTTGTGTTTCCGTCATGCTACACTATACTGGGGTGATGTGGGTGTCAACATGTTGGAGGTGCTCCGTCATGCTACACTATACTGGGGTGATGTGGGTGTCAACATTTGGAGGTGCTCCGTCATGCTACACTATACTGGGGTGATGTGGGTGTCAACATGTTGGAGGTGTTGGCAGCAGCTATTCTCCTTCTGCGTGGAGACGTACTGTTAACGCTTTATCCACAACTCTGTCCGTCACCGTTATAATCTACTTTCATGACAAAATGTTCCCAAACTGGAGAACGATGGAGGATCCTCCAGTTATGGTTGGACCCCACCAATCACCATCGTACAGAACTAGTTCCTGGCTGCGCCTCACAAAAGGACGGGTTTTTGAAATGCGCCAATTAAGATTTGAATTTTGATTACAACGTGCACATAGGCTCTAGTTGTTTCAACGGAATAGACTGAAATGTTCAGCTCAGATTTACTGCAGACATAGGCCTACAACACAGCACAGACTATAGGACTGGTGTTGTTAATCCACAAGTCCCCGTACCCAATGGTTCAGTGTACCATTACACCCCTCCTGTACGGTACAGTGTGTGTCGGTGTTCAGTCTTCCAGTGCAAAGTCGTATGGTTGGAAGTCGTTTCGTAGTTGTTTGCTCAGACCCTCCTCCTCCTCTGGGGTCTGTTTACACTCTCTCCAGTCGGCCCTCTCCGGGATGTTCAGCAACGCCTCGCTGGCCAACACCTCCCTGCACCACACACAGAGAGACACGTTAGTAACTGTTTTCAGTAGGGCTGGAATGACCCATATGCGTCCCTGAATCAAATGTTGAAGATACTAGAGCATCAGTCCAGGGACCCCTAACCGACCCAAAACGTAGCATCAGTCCAGGGACCCCTAACCGATCCAAAACGTAGCATCAGTCCAGGGACCCCTAACCGATCCAAAACGTAGCATCAGCCCAGGGACCCCTAACCGATCCAAAACGTAGCATCAGTTTGAACCTATTTTCTAAGGTCATGCTGGTTCACAATTTTTGTTTGCTGATATTACTTTCTTTCTAGCTTCTGAAAATATCTAATCTCAACTGCGTTGACAGTCATTGATCTCCAAGCATGGAACTGCATTGACAGTCATTGATCTCCAAGCATGGAACTGCGTTGACAGTCATTGATCTCCAAGCATGGAACTGCGTTGACAGTCATTGATCTCCAAGCATGGAACTGCGTTGACAGTCATTGATCTCCAAGCATGGAACTGCGGTGACAGTCACTGATCTCCAAGCATGGAACTGCGTTGACAGTCACTGATCTCCAAGCATGGAACTGCGTTGACAGTCATTGATCTCCAAGCATGGAACTGCGTTGACAGTCATTGATCTCCAAGCATGGAACTGCGTTGACAGTCATTGATCTCCAAGCATGGAACTGCGTTGACAGTCATTGATCTCCAAGCATGGAACTGCGTTGACAGTCATTGATCTCCAAGTATGGAACTGCGTTGACAGTCATTGATCTCCAAGTATGGAACTGCGTAGTGGTGTGGTAGATGTCTAGAATCTCTTTGGCCCTAATCTGATATTGGTAGTGGTGTGGTAGATGTCTAGAATCTCTTTTGGCCCTAATCTGATATTGGTAGTGGTGTGGTAGATGTCTAGAATCTCTTTTGGCCCTAATCTGATATTGGTAGTGGTGTGGTAGATGTCTAGAATCTCTTTTGGCCCTAATCTGATATTGGTAGTGGTGTGGTAGATGTCTAGAATCTATTTTGGCCCTAATCTGATATTGGTAGTGGTGTGGTAGATGTCTAGAATCTCTTTTGGCTCTAATCTGATATTGGTAGTGGTGTGGTAGATGTCTAGTCTCCAGGCAATATCAGTAGCCTGACTGTACCTGCTGAACGGGTTTACAGTGGATGTGATTTAGATTGCTCAGGTTCACCATCAGGTTCACCATAGGTTTGGTAGTTTATCCTGAATCAGTGTATATGGTCATAGACAGGGTAAAATTGATCATTTCATAACAAGGACAGCAGAAGAGAAAATCACTCAGTCAAAACCATTCCATTTTGAGATGGGGATGAAATCCAAACTGATATTCATAGGCCATGTCATCGCTAATTTGTAAAGGATAAATATTGATACATTACTAATTTGTAAAGGATAAATATTGATACATTACTAGCTCAAACACTTGAAGGTGATTTCAGAACCAGAGTCAGGGGACAAAAAACAGACTGCATTGCCTCCTAATCTGTAGATGTCAAGTCTCCCTTATGGCCCTAATCTGTAGATGTCAAATCTCCCTTATGGCCCTAATCTGTAGATGTCAAGTCTCCCTTATGGCCCTAATCTGTAGATGTCAAGTCTCCCTTATGGCCCTAATCTGTAGATGTCAAGTCTCCCTTATGGCCCTAATCTGTAGATGTCAAGTCTCCCTTATGGCCCTAATCTGTAGATGTCAAGTCTCCCTTATGGCCCTAATCTGTAGATGTCAAGTCTCCCTTATGGTCCTAATCTGTAGATGTCAAGTCTCCCTTATGGCCCTAATCTGTAGATGTCAAGTCTCCCTTATGGCTCTAATCTGATCGTGGTAGTAGTGTGGTAGATGTCTAGTCTCCTTTATGGCTCTAATCTGATATTGGTAGTAGTGTGGTAGATGTCTAGTCTCCTTTATGGCTCTAATCTGATATTGGTAATAGTGTGGTAGATGCCTAGAATCTCTTTTGGCCCTAATCTGATATTGGCAGTAGTGTGGTAGATGTCTAGTTTCCTTTATGGCTCTAATCTGATAGTGGTAGGTGTGTGGTAGATGCCTAGTCTCCCTTCACTGTTGACGTTGAGACTGGTGTTTTGCGAGTACTATTTAATGAAGCTGCCTGTTTCTCAAACTAGATTTGTTATTTTATTTCACCTTTATTTAACTAGGCAAGTCAGTTAAGAACAAATTCTTATTTTCAATGACTGCCTAGGAACAGTGGGTTAACTGCCTGTTCAGGGGCAGAACGACAGATTTGAACCTTGTCAGCTCGGGGATTTGAACTTGCAACCAGTGGTTACTAGCCAAACACTCTAACCACTAGGCTACCCTGCCACCGAAGATAGTCTAATGTACTTATACTCTTGCTCAGTTGTGCACCGGGGCCTCCCACTTTCTATTCTGGTTAGAAACGGTTTGCACTGTTCTGTGAAGGGAGTAGAACACAGCATTGTACGAGCTCTTCAGATTCTTGACAATTTCTCGCATGGAATAGCCTTAATTTCTCAGAACAAGAATAGACTGACGAGTTTCAGAAGAAAGTGCTTTGTTTCTGGCCATTTTGAGCCTGTAATCAAATCCACATGTTGATGCTCAAGATACTCAACTGCAATTTTCCTAAGTCCCTCTTTGTGGCACCTGACCACACGACTGAACAGTAGTCAAGGTGAGACAAAACTAGGGCCTGTAGGACCTGCCTTGTTGATAGTGTTGTTAGTTAGCTACTGTTGTATCAACATGTTTTGACCATGACAGTTTACAATCCAGGGTTTAGTCACCTCAACTTCCTCAATTTCCACATGATTTATTATGAGATTTAGATGGGGTTTAGGGTTTTAGTGAGTGTTTTGTTCCAAATAGAGTGCTTTTAGTTTTAGAAATATTTAAGGCTAACTTATTCCTTGCCACCCACTCTGAAACTAACTACAGCTCTTTGTTGAGTGTTGCAGTCATTTCAGTCGCTGTAGTAGCTGACGTGTATAGTGTTGAGTGTTGCAGTCATTTCAGTCGCTGTAGTAGCTGACGTGTATAGTGTTGAGTGTTGCAGTCATTTCAGTCGCTGTAGTAGCTGACGTGTATAGTGTTGAGTGTTGCAGTCATTTCAGTCGCTGTAGTAGCTGACCTGTATAGTGTTGAGTGTTGCAGTCATTTCAGTCGCTGTAGTAGCTGACGTGTATAGTGTTGAGTGTTGCAGTCATTTCAGTCACTGTAGTAGCTGACGTGTATAGTGTTGAGTGTTGCAGTCATTTCAGTCACTGTAGTAGCTGACGTGTAGTGTTGAGTCGTCCGCATATATAGACACACTGGCTTAACTCAAAGCCAGTGACATGTCGTCAGTAAATCTTGAAACAAGTAAGGGGCCTAGACAGCTGCCCTGGAGAATTCTTGATTCTATCTGGATTATGTTGGATAGGCTTAAAGAACACCCCCTGTTAGACAGGTAACACTTTATCCTTGAAAGATGCACATCACTAGTTTCTAGGTTAGATCAAAGATGGTGTGTGTGTGTGTATATACCTGCCAAACTGCAGAGGGAAGTTTTTCTGAATGCGGTAGAAGAGTTTCTCTCCAGAGTCCAGCTCTACGTAGAAGTACGGTGTCCCTGGAGGAGCAATCTGATAGAAAACATTTATTATTTATTATAACCAAGAATTATCAGAAAATATGTAAAAGCAACTTAACAGTCCTGTTCCAGTTAACGTCTGGGTGGTCCCGGGAATCCAACCCACTATCCTGGTGTTGCAAGCACCATGCTCTACCAAATGGCCTACAGACGACCACAGTTTCAGCATGACCATTTCCCAGCATTACCATCTCCCAGCATTACCATCTCCCAGCATGACCATCTCCTAGCATTATCATCTCCCAGCATTACCATCTCCCAGCATTACAATCTCCTAGCATTATCATCTCCCAGCATTACCATGTCCTAACATTATCATCTCCCGGCATTACCATCTCCCAGCATTACCATCTCCTAGCATTATCATCTCCCAGCATTACCATGTCCTAACATTATCATCTCCCAGCATTTCCACGCCCTAGCATTATCATCTCCCAACATTACAATGTCCTAACATTATCATATCCCAGCATTACAATCTCCTAACATTATCATCTCCCGGCATTACCACGCCCTAGCATTATCATCTCCCAGCATTACCATCTCCTAACATTATCATCTCCCAGCATTACAATGTCCTAACATTATCATCTCCCAGCATTACAATGTCCTAACATTATCATCTCCCAGCATGACCATGTCCCTGCATTACCATCTCCCGGCATTACCATCTCCTAGCATAATCATCTCCCAGCATTACCATCTCCTAGCATTACCATCTCCCAGCATTACCATCTCATAGCATTACCATCTCCCAGCATGACCATTTCCCAGCATTACCATCTCCCAGCATTACCATCTCCTAGCATTATCATCTCCCAGCATTACAATGTCCTAACATTATCATCTCCCAGCATTACCATCTCCTAGCATTATCATCTCCCAGCATTACAATGTCCTAACATTATCATATCCCAGCATTATCATCTCCCGGCATTACCACGCCCTAGCATTATCATCTCCCAACATTACCATCTCCCAGCATTACCATCTCCTAACATTATCATCTCCCAGCATTACAATGTCCTAACATTATCATCTCCCAGCATTACCATCTCCTAGCATTATCATCTCCCAGCATTACAATATCCTAACATTATCATCTCCCAGCATTACCATCTCCTAGCATTATCATCTCCCAGCATTACAATGTCCTAACATTATCATCTCCCAGCATTACCATCTCCTAGCATTATCATCTCCCAGCATTACACTGTCCTAACATTATCATCTCCCGGCATTACCACGCCCTAGCATTACCATCTCCTAGCATTACCATCTCCCAGCATTATCATCTCCCAGCATGACCATTTCCCAGCATTACCATCTCCCAGCATTACCATCTCCCAGCATTACCATCTCCCAGCATTACCATCTCCCAGCATTACCATCTCCTAGCATTACCATCTCCCAGCATTACCATCTCCCGGCATTACCACGCCCTAGCAATATCATCTCCCAGCATTACCATCTCCTAGCATTATCATCTCCCAGCATTACAATGTCCTAACATTATCATCTCCCAGCATTACAATGCCCTAGCATTATCATCTCCTAGCATTGTTACCAACTAGCATTGTTATCATCAACTTAAAATGAAATACATGTTTTTAAACTTCAGTTCATCTGAAACATTCCTACAACATGTTCACTCATTAGATGTTGGTTCTCCAATGGAACGTGTTCCCACATATAAATACTGAGGAATTTGGATTGATATGGATTTGATGTCTCTCCCATGTTTAAAAATATATACACAGTACAAGTCAAACGTTTAGACACCTACTCATTCAAGGGTTTTTCTTTATTTTGACTATTTTCTACATTGTAGAGTCGTAGAAGACATCAAAACTATTAACAAATAAACACATATGGAATCATGTAGTAACCAAAAAAACAAACAAAAAAGTGTTAAATATAAATATATTTTATATTTGATTACCTTCAAATAGCCGCCCTTTGCCTTGACAGCTTTGCAAACTCTTGGCATTCTCTCAACCAGCTTCACCTGGAATGCTTTCCCAACAGTCTTGACGGAGTTCCCACATATGCTGAGCACTTGTTGGCTGCTTTTCCTTCACTCTGCGGTCCATCTCATCCCAAACCATCTCAATTGGGTTGAGGTCAGGTGATTGTGGAGGCCAGGTCATCTGATGCAGTACTCCATCACTCTCCTTGGTCAAATAGCCCTTACACAGCCTGGAGGTGTGTTTTGGGTCGTTGTCCTGTTGAAAAACAAATGATAGTCCCACGAAGCACAAACCAGATGGGATCGCGTGTCGCTGCAGAATGCTATGGTAGCCATGTTGGTTAAGTGTGACTTGAATTCTAAATAAAATCACAGTGTCACAAGCAAAGCACCCCCACACCTCCTCCTCCATGCTTCACACTGGGAACCATACATGCAGAGATCATCCGTTCACCTGCTCTGCGTCTCACAAAGACACGTTGGGACCAAAAATCTTAAATTTGGACAAAATAACAGATTTCTACCAGTCTAATGTCCACTGCTCGTGTTTCTTGGCCCAAGCTAGTCTCTTCTTCTTATTGGTGTCCTTTAGTAGTGGTTTCTTTGCAGCAATTCGACCACGAAGGCCTGATTCATGCAGTCTCCTCTGAACAGTTGATGTTCAGATGTGTCGGTTACTTGAACTCTGTGAATAATTTATTTTGGGCTGCAATCTGAGGCTGGTGACTCTAATGAACTGTCCTCTGAGCAGAGGTAACTCTGGGTCTTCCTTTCCTGTGACGGTCATTATGGTTTTTGCAACTGCACTTGAAAAATGTTCTTTAAAAAAAGTTCTTTACCTTTTCCCGGATTGACTGACCTTCATGTCTTAAAGTAATGACGGTCGTCTCTTTGCTTATTTGAGCTGTTCTTGCCATAATATGGACTTGGTCTTTTACCAAATAGGGCTATGTTCTGTATACCACCCCTACCTTGTCACAACACAATTAATTGGCTCAAACACATTGAGGAAATAAATTCCACAAATGAACTTTTAACAAGGCACACCTTTTAATTGAAATCCGTTCCAGGTGACGACCTCATGAAGCTGGTGGAGAGAAGTGTGTGTGTGTGTGTGTGTGTACCTGTTTGAGGTGTGTGTGTGTGTACCTGTTTGAGGTGTGTGTGTGTGTGTGTGTGTGTGTGTGTGTGTGTGTGTGTGTGTGTGTACTTGTTTGAAGTGTGTGTGTGTGTGTGTGTGTACCTGTTTGAGGTGTGTGTGTGTACCTGTTTGAGGTGTGTGTGTGTGTGTGTACCTGTTTGAGGTGTGTGTGTGTGTGTGTACCTGTTTGAGGTGTGTGTGTGTGTGTGTGTGTACCTGTTTGAGGTGTGTGTGTGTGTACCTGTTTGAGGTGTGTGTGTGTGTGTGTGTGTGTGTGTGTGTACCTGTTTGAGGTGTGTGTGTGTGTGTGTGTGTACCTGTTTGAGGTGTGTGTGTGTGTGTGTGTGTACCTGTTTGAGGTGTGTGTGTGTGTGTGTGTGTACCTGTTTGAGGTGTGTGTGTGTGTGTGTGTGTACCTGTTTGAGGTGTGTGTGTGTGTGTGTGTGTACCTGTTTGAGGTGTGTGTGTGTGTGTGTACCTGTTTGAGGTGTGTGTGTGTGTGTGTGTGTACCTGTTTGAGGTGTGTGTGTGTGTGTGTGTGTCTGTTTGAGGTGTGTGTGTGTGTGTGTGTGTCTGTTTGAGGTGTGTGTGTGTGTGTGTGTGTCTGTTTGAGGTGTGTGTGTGTGTGTGTGTGTGTGTGTGTGTGTGTGTGTGTGTACCTGTTTGAGGTGTGTGTGTGTGTGTACCTGTTTGAGGTGTGTGTGTGTGTGTGTACCTGTTTGAGGTGTGTGTGTGTGTGTGTGTACCTGTTTGAGGTGTGTGTGTGTGTGTGTGTGTACCTGTTTGAGGTGTGTGTGTGTGTGTGTGTGTACCTGTTTGAGGTGTGTGTGTGTGTGTGTGTACCTGTTTGAGGTGTGTGTGTGTGTGTGTGTGTGTGTGTGTGTGTGTGTACCTGTTTGAGGTGTGTGTGTGTGTGTGTGTGTACCTGTTTGAGGTGTGTGTGTGTACCTGTTTGAGGTGTGTGTGTGTGTACCTGTTTGAGGTGTGTGTGTGTACCTGTTTGAGGTGTGTGTGTGTACCTGTTTGAGGTGTGTGTGTACCTGTTTGAGGTGTGTGTGTGTGTACTTGTTTGAGGTGTGTGTGTGTGTGTACCTGTTTGAGGTGTGTGTGTGTGTGTACCTGTTTGAGGTGTGTGTGTGTGTGTACCTGTTTGAGGTGTGTATGTGTGTACCTGTTTGAGGTCAGTGTGTTGTGGTATCTCCATCAGCTCCATGTTCTGTTCCTGCGCCTGCAGCATGAAGGCTTCTTTAATATCTTCAGTGGTACACTTATCCTCTGGTACTGGTACTACCTGGGGAGGGACAGACTGTTACAGGGGCTGTTCCACCTCCCTGGGGAGGGACAGACTGTTACAGGGTCTGTTCTACCTCCCTGGGGGGGGACAGACTGTTACAGGGTCTGTTCTACCTCCCTGGGGAGGGACAGACTGTTACAGGGTCTGTTCTACCTCCCTGGGGAGGGACAGACTGTTACAGGGTCTGTTCTACCTCCCTGGGGAGGGACAGACTGTTACAGGGTCTGTTCTACCTCCCTGGGGAGGGACAGACTGTTACAGGGTCTGTTCTACCTCCCTGGGGAGGGACAGACTGTTACAGGGTCTGTTCTACCTCCCTGGGGAGGGACAGACTGTTACAGGGGGTGTTCTACCTCCCTGGGGAGGGACAGACTGTTACAGGGTCTGTTCTACCTCCCTGGGGAGGGACAGACTGTTACAGGGTCTGTTCTACCTCCCTGGGGAGGGACAGACTGTTACAGGGTCTGTTCTACCTCCCTGGGGAGGGACAGACTGTTACAGGGGGTGTTCCACCTCCCTCCTTCTCTATGATCAGCTCATCAGAAAGAGATGAATATATAAAGTTGAAATTAGTGATTATCATGACAACTGATGGGCAGGCTGGCCCTGAGGGGTGAGTGTAGTCTAGCCTACCTGTATCTGGGCAGGCTGGCCCTGAGGGGTGAGTGTAGTCTAGCCTACCTGTATCTGGGCAGGCTGGCCCTGAGGGGTGAGTGTAGTCTAGTCTACCTGGATCTGTAGGTGTTGGCTGTGGTAGTTCCTCTCAAACAGAACACAGCGCTGTCCTTTGCTCTTATAGAAGGTCCTGACAGCCATCTTGTATCGGTCCAGTTCTTTAACCACCTCAGAGCTCAGTTCCACTACTGACTGGTAGTGGCCGATGGGCAGTACCAACACATGCTGAGGGGTTAGACTGCCCTTAGCAAGGGCCAGGTAGCACTGAGGAAAAATACATCAACACAAAATGGTTAACTGGGGGCTTCAGAGCCCTTTAAACAGAACAACCTCTTTCTACTATCCGTTGTAATACTCAGACTGTGTGTGTGGAAACTCACATGTGTACCAATGCTGATGACGAGGTGTTTCTCTACCTGAGGGCTGGCCAGACAGAACCAACAGGGACCGCTGGGCTGAGCTGAACCAGACAGAGAGAGACATACATGAGAGGGTGGGAGACGGTGAGGGTGTGGGTGTGTGTATAAGGGTGTGGGAGGGTGTGTGTGTGTGTCTGTGAGAGCGAGGGAGGGAAACTCACGGGGCCTGCGGGGTTGTTTAGGCCTGTCTAGATCAAAGGGCAGTCTCTGACTCTGCCGGTCTGAATCCCACGGCTGTCCTTGATTCTGCCCGACTCCGTCTGAGGGCCTCTTCCTACCACGCCCCCCCTGGCCACGCCCCCCTCCACGCTGCTTCTTCCCCAGGTCAAAGAAGAACTGAGATGCCGGCTCCTGAGAGAGATACACACAGTATACAAAACATTTAAGAACCCTTTCCATGACAGACTGACCAGGTGAATCCAGGTGAAAGCTATGATCCCTTATTGATGTCACTTGTTAAATCAACTTCAAAATCAGTGTAGATGAAGGGGAGGAGACGGGTTGAAGAAGGATTTTTAAGCCTTGAGACAATGGAGACATGGATTGTGTCTGTGTGCCATTCAGAGGGTGAATGGACAGGACAACATGTTGATGCCTTGAGACAGTGATATGTGTCTGTGTGCCATTCAGAGGGTGATATGGGAATGTGTGCCATTCAGAGGGTGAATGGGCAGGACAACATGTTGAAGTGCCTTTGAACTGGTTATGGTAGTAGGTGCCAGGAGCACCGGTTTGTGTCAGGAACTACAATGCTGCTGGTTCACATTCTCAACAGTTTCCCATGTGTATCAACCATCATCCACCACCTAAAGCACATCCTACGTGACACAACAGTGGGAAGCATTGGAGTCGACATGGGCCAGCATCCCTGTGGAACGCTTTCAACACCTTGTAGTCCCCGCCCCGACGAATTGAGGCTGTTCTGAGGGCTAAAGGGGAGGAGCAACTCAATATGAGGAAGGTGTTCTTAATGTTTTGTCCACTCAGTGTATATTTACCGTCTGCATTGTCAAAGCGGTGTGTGTTTTCAAGGCTATTTTCTGATGATTATTCCTTATTGGAATTTGGCCTTTAGATCATGAGTGTCCTTAAGTCTTGTTTTAAATGTCTATTCAGCCCCACGGTCTGGCTTGATGCTTTGGCACCGGAAGGACGAAACAGGAAGACGATTTAGAGTTGCCCTCTCCTCTGGAGGGGAATGAGATGTGCTGCCGACCTCAAGGTAGAATGTGTTGGTCTTCCCATGTCTGTCTGTCTGTTAAACCTTTTATAGTTGTTGGCCTTCTACTCTACAATGACCAAAAGTATGTGGACACCTGCTCGTCCAAAATCTCATTGCGAAATCATGGGCATTAATATGGAGTAGGTCCCCCCCTTTGCTGCTAAAACAGCCTCCACTCTTCTGGGAAGGCTTTCCACTAGATGTTGGAACATTGCTGCTATAACAGCCTCCACTCTTCTGGGAAGGCTTTCCACTAGATGTTGGAACATTGCTGCTATAACAGCCTCCACTCTTCTGGGAAGGCTTTCCACTAGATGCTGGAACATTGCTGCTATAACAGCCTCCACTCTTCTGGGAAGGCTTTCCACTAGATGTTGGAACATTGCTGCTATAACAGCCTCCACTCTTCTGGGAAGGCTTTCCACTAGATGTTGGAACATTGCTGCTATAACAGCCTCCACTCTTCTGGGAAGGCTTTCCACTAGATGTTGGAACATTGCTGCGGGGACTTGCTCCCATTCAGCCACAAGAGCATTTGTGAGGTCGGGCACTGATGTTGGGCGATTAGACCTGGCTCACAGTCGCCGTTCCAATTCATCCCAAAGGTGTTTGATGGGGTTGAGGTCAGGGCTCTGACCAGGACAGTCAAGTTCTTCCACACCGATCTCTAAAAAAACATTTCTGTATGGACCTCGCTTTGTGCTCGGGGGCATGGTCATGCTGAAACAGGAAAGGACCAAACTGTTGCCACAAAGTTGGAGGCACCGAATCATCTATAATGTACAGTGCCTTCGGAAAGTATTCTGAACCCTTGACCTTTTCAAAATTCTTATGTTACAGCCTTATTCCAAAATAAAAACAAACATCTGCAATCTACACACAATACCACATAATGACATAGCGAAATCAGGTTCAGACATGTTTGCAGATGTATTAAAATAAAAAACATAAATCCCTTATTTCCATCCAGACCCTTTGCTATGAGACTGGACATTATGTACATCAGTATTCAGACCCTTTGCTATGAGACTGGACATTATGTACATCAGTATTCAGACCCTTTGATGAGACTGGACATTATGTACATCAGTATTCAGACCCTTTGCTATGAGACTGGACATTATGTACATCAGTATTCAGACCCTTTGCTATGAGACTGGACATTATGTACATCAGTATTCAGACCCTTTGCTATGAGACTGGACATTATGTACATCAGTATTCAGACCCTTTGATGAGACTGGACATTATGTACATCAGTATCCAGACCCTTTGATATGAGACTGGACATTATGTACATCAGTATTCAGACCCTTTGCTATGAGACTGGACATTATGTCCATCAGTATTCAGACCCTTTGCTATGAGACTGGACATTATGTACATCAGTATTCAGACCCTTTGCTATGAGACTGGACATTATGTACATCAGTATTCAGACCCTTTGATATGAGACTCATTGAGCTCAGGTGCATCCTGTTTCCATTGATCATCCTTGAGATGTTTCTACAACTTGGAGTCCACCTGTGGTAAATTCAATTGATTGGACATCATTTGGAAAGGCTCACAACTGTCTATAAAAAGGTCCCACAGTTGACAGTGCATGTCAGAGCAAAAACCAAGCCATGAGGTCAAAGGAATTGTCCGTAGAGCTCCTAGACAGGATTGTGTCGAGACACAGATCTGGGGAAGGGTATCAAAAAAATGTCTGCAGTATTGAAGGTCCCCAAGAACACAGTGGCTTAAATCATTCTTAAATGGAAGAAGTTTGGAACCACCAATAATCTTCCTAGAGCCGCCAGGCCAAACTGAGCAATAGGGGGAGAAGAGCCTTGGTCAGGGAGGTGACCAAGAACCCGATGGTTACTCTGGCAGAGCTCCAGAGTTCCTCTGTGGAGATGGGAGAACCTTCCAGAAGGACAACCATCTTCACCAACCAGGCCTTTATGGTAGAGTGGCCAGACTGAAGCCACTCCTCAATAAAAAGGCACATGCCTGCTTGGAGTTAGCCAAAAAGGCACCGAAAGACTCTCAGACCTGTGGTTTGACGAAACCAAGATTCAACTATTTGGCCTGAACACCAAGCATCACGTCTGGAGGAAACCACCATCCCTACGGTGAAACATGGGGGTGGCAGCATTGTGCTGTGGGGGTGTTTTTCAGCAGCAGGGACTGGGAGACTAGTCAGGATTGAGGAAAAGATGAACAGAGTAAAGTACAGAGAGATCCTTGATGAAAACCTGCTCCAGAGCGCTCAGGACATCAGGCTGGGGCGAAGGTTCACCTTCTAACAGACCAACGAACCTAAGCACACAGCCAAGACAACCCAGGAGTGGCTTCGGGACAAGTCTCTGGATGTTGAGTGGCCCAGGCAGAGCCCGGGAATTTAACCCAATCGAACATCTCTGGAGAGACCTGAAAATAGCTGTGCAGCGATGCTCCCCATTCAACCTGACCGAGCTGGAGAGGATCTGCAGAGAAGAATGGGAGAAACTCCCCCAAATACAGGTGTGCCAAGCTTGTAGCATCATACCCAAGAAGACACTAGGCTGTAATCTGACAGAGGTGCTTCAACAAAGTACTGAGTAAATGGTCTGAATACTTATTGTAAATGTGATATTTCTGTTTATGTCATTATAAATGAGCAAACATGGAAACCCATTTCATGAAGCTCCCGGCGAACAGTTCTTGTGCTGACGTTACTTCCAGAGGCAGTTTGGAACTCGGTAGTGAGTGCTGCAACCGAGAACAGAGGGTTTTTCCGCGCTACATGTTTCAGCACTCGGCAGTCCTGTTCTGTGAGCTGGTGTGGACCACCACTTCACGGCTGAGCCATTACAGCTCCTAGACTTCACAATAACAGCACTTACAGTTGAAGGGGGCAGCTCTAGCAGCGCAGACATTTGACACACTGACTTGTTGGAAAGGTGGCATCCTATGACGGTGCCACGTTGAAAGTCACTGAGCTCTTCAGTAAGGCCATTCTATTGCCGATATCAGTCTATGGAGATTGCATGGCTGTGTGCTCTATTTTATACACGTCAGCAACAGATGTGGCAGAAATAGACGAATACACTCATTTGAAGGGGTGTGGACATATACTCGTCTCTATATAGTGTCTTAGTTGTTGGCCTTTGTGTAGCATGAAGATCCAAACCCTGAGAGGTTTTCAGATCCTAAGAGTGTGTGTGAGTACCTGGACAGTAGGGTCAGATAGAGTGTTCTCTCTAACCATCCTGCTGTAAGGGCTCTCAGTGACATCCTGAGGCTGCTTGACCAGTTCTGATGCCTCCATGCTTTTCATCGGGATAATGTTGAAGGCATACAGGTACTGGAGAGAGAGAGAGAGACAATATTAACCCCTAAGCCAGCTCAGATGCCTCCCTGCTCCTCACTATGTTGAACCCATCCTGGTACTAGAGAGAGAGAGAGACACAATATTAACCCCTAAGCCAGCTCAGATGCCTCCCTGCTCCTCACTATGTTGAACCCATCCTGGTACTAGAGAGAGACAATATTAACCCCTAAGCCAGCTCAGATGCCTCCCTGCTCCTCACTATGTTGAACCCATCCTGGTACTAGAGAGAGAGAGAGACAATAGTAACCCCTAAGCCAGCTCGGATGCCTCCCTGCTCCTCACTATGTTGAACCCATCCTGGTACTAGAGAGAGAGAGAGACACAATATTAACACCTAAGCCAGCTCGGATGCCTCCCTGCTCCTCACTATGTTGAACCCATCCTGGTACTAGAGAGAGACAATATTAACCCCTAAGCCAGCTCGGATGCCTCCCTGCTCCTCACTATGTTGGACCCATCCTGGTACTAGAGAGAGAGAGACAATATTAACCCCTAAGCCAGCTCAGATGCCTCCCTGCTCCTCACTATGTTGAACCCATCCTGGTACTAGAGAGAGAGAGACAATATTAACCCCTAAGCCAGCTCAGATGCCTCCCTGCTCCTCACTATGTTGAACCCATCCTGGTACTAGAGAGAGAGACAATATTAACCCCTAAGCCAGCTCAGATGCCTCCCTGCTCCTCACTATGTTGAACCCATCCTGGTACTAGAGAGAGAGACACAATATTAACCCCTAAGCCAGCTCAGATGCCCCCCTGCTCCTCACTATGTTGAACCAATCCTGGTACTAGAGAGAGAGAGACAATAGTAACCCCTAAGCCAGCTCAGATGCCTCCCTGCTCCTCACTATGTTGAACCCATCCTGGTACTAGAGAGAAATACACAATATTAACCCCTAAGCCAGCTCAGATGCCCCCCTGCTCCTCACTATGTTGAACCCATCCTGGTACTAGAGAGAGAGAGACACAATATTAACCCCTAAGCCAGCTCAGATGCCTCCCTGCTCCTCACTATGTTGAACCCATCCTGGTACTAGAGAGAGAGAGAGACACAATATTAACCCCTAAGCCAGCTCAGATGCCTCCCTGCTCCTCACTATGTTGAACCTATCCTGGTACTAGAGAGAGAGAGACACAATATTAACCCCTAAGCCAGCTCAGATGCCTCCCTGCTCCTCACTATGTTGAACCCATCCTGGTACTAGAGAGAGATACACAATATTAACCCCTGTCCTTGTTTTTGAAAGAAAAACAACATTTTTGTCCATTAAAATAACATCAAATTGATCAAAAATACAGTGTGGACATTGTTAATATAGTAAATTAGTATTGTAGCTGGAAACTGCTGATTTTTTATGGAATATCTACATAGGCGTACAGAGGCTCATTATCAGGAACCATCCCTCCTGTGTTCCAATGGCACGTTGTGTTAGCTAATCCACGTTTATCATTTTAAAAGGCTAATTGATCCTGAGAAAACCATTTTGCAATTAGTTTTCAGCTGTGATAACATGTTGTACTGATTAAAGAAGCAATAAAACTGGCCTTCTTTAGACTAGTTGAGTATCTGGAGAAACAGCATGTGTGGGTTCGATTACAGGCTCAAAATGGCCAGAAACAAAGCACTTTCTACTGAAACTCGTCGGTCTATTCTTGTTCTGAGAAATTAAGGCTATTCCACGCGCGAAATTGCCAAGAATCTGAAGATCTCGTACAATGCTGTGTTCTACTCCCTTCACAGAACAGTGCAAACTGGCTCTAAACAGAATAGAAAGAGGAGTGGGAGGCCCCGGTGCACAACAGAGCAAGAATATTAGAGTGTCTCGTTTGGGAAACAGACGCCTCACAAGTCCTCAACTGGCAGCTTCATTAAATAGTACCCGCAAAACATCAGTCTCAACGTCAACAGTGAAGAGGCGACACCGGGATGCTGCCTTCTGGCCAAAAAAAAAAAAGATTAAGATGGGCAAATGAACAGACACTGGACAGAGGAACTCTGGTGTTTTGCGGGTACTATTTAATGAAGCTGCCAGTGGTCAACAGCATCCTCCACTACAGAGAGGGGGAGTGGTCAACAACATCCTCCACTACAGAGAGGGGAGTGGCCAATAACATCCTCCACTACAGAGAGGGGAGTGGTCAATAACATCCTCCACTACAGAGGGGAGTGGTCAACAACATCCTCCACTACAGAGGGGAGTGGTCAATAACATCCTCCACTACAGAGAGGGGAGTGGTCAATAACATCCTCCACTACAGAGAGGGGAGTGGCCAATAACATCCTTCACTACAGAGAGGGGGAGTGGTCAACAACATCCTCCACTACAGAGAGGGGAGTGGCCAATAACATCCTCCACTACAGAGAGGGGAGTGGTCAACAACATCCTCCACTACAGAGAGGGGAGTGGTCAATAACATCCTCCACTACAGAGAGGGGAGTGGTCAATAACATCCTCCACTACAGAGGGGAGTGGTCAACAACATCCTCCACTAGAGAGGGGAGTGGCCAATAACATCCTCCACTACAGAGAGGGGAGTGGCCAATAACATCCTTCACTACAGAGAGGGGAGTGGTCAACAACATCCTCCACTACAGAGAGGGGAGTGGTCAATAACATCCTCCACTACAGAGAGGGGAGTGGTCAATAACATCCTTCACTACAGAGAGGGGAGTGGTCAATAACATCCTTCACTACAGAGAGGGGAGTGGTCAATAACATCCTCCACTACAGAGAGGGGGAGTGGTCAACAACATCCTCCACTACAGAGAGGGGAGTGGTCAATAACATCCTTCACTACAGAGAGGGGAGTGGTCAATAACATCCTTCACTACAGAGAGGGGAGTGGTCAATAACATCCTCCACTACAGAGAGGGGGAGTGGTCAACAACATCCTCCACTACAGAGAGGGGAGTGGTCAATAACATCCTCCACTAGAGAGGGGAGTGGTCAATAATATCCTCCACTCCAGAAAGGGGAGTGGTCAATAACATCCTCCACTACAGAGAGGGGGAGTGGTCAATAACATCCTCCACTACAGAGAGGGGAGTGGTCAATAACATCCTCCAATACAGTGAGACCTCACCTTTCTCTTCTCTGGGTTGTTGACGGTTGCCAGGGCGATAAATCTGCTGACGTGCTGAGTATTCTCCTGAAGAACAACATGATTCCTACACAAAAACACACACGTTAACGCCCTCTACCACAGCAAAGTGGTAGTATGGTAGTTTATATACAGTGTGAATTACCCTGTAAGGTTGTGTTGTGTGTGTGTGATAGTGTGTACCTGTAAGGTAGTCTCTCATAGTGAACTCCTTCTACTGCAGCAAAGTGGTAGCGAGGCTTCAGCTTGTAAGCCAGGTGGGAGATGGAGGTCGTTCCACAGAACTTAGTGTTGACTTCCTGAAACAAAGAAAAGTTAAGTTTAAAATAAACAACACTGTTTAGCTGGGTCAAACACACAGCATCTGAGGCTGCTAGCTATTGGGTAGCGGGGCTAGTTAGATGGTTGTTAGAGGGTAGCGGGGCTAGTTAGAGGGTAGTTAGAGAGTAGCGGGACTAGTTAGAGGGTAGTTAGAGAGTAGCGGGACTAGTTAGAGGGTTGTTAGAGGGTAGCGGGACTAGTTAAAGGGTTGTTAGAGGGTAGCGGGGGTTGTTAGAGGGTAGTGGGGCTAGTTAGAGGGTAGTGGGGCTAGTTAGAGGGTAGTGGGGCTAGTTTGAGGGTAGTGGGGCTAGTTTGAGGGTAGTGGGGTTAGACGGAGGGGGGGGTAGTGAGGGTAGTCAGAGTGTTGGGTAGCGGGACTAGTTAGAGGTTAGACGGAGGGGGGGATAGTGAGGTTAGACGGAGGGGGATAGTGAGGTTAGACGGAGGGGGATAGTGAGGTTAGACGGAGTGGGGGGTAGTGAGGTTAGACGGAGTGGGGGGTAGTGAGGTTAGACGGGGGGGGGGGGGGGGGGGGGGGGGGGGGGGGGGGGGGGGTGAGGTTAGACGGAGTAGTGAGGTTAGACGGAAGGGGGGGGGGGTGAGGTTAGATGGAGGGGGGGGGGGTGAGGTTAGACGGAGTGGGGGGTAGTGAGGTTAGACGGAGGGGGGGATAGTGAGGTTAGACGGAGTGGGGGGGGGGGGGGTAGTGAGGTTAGACGGAGGGGGGGATAGTGAGGTTAGACGGAGTGGGGGGGGGGATAGTGAATTTAAGACGGAGGGGGGGGATAGTGAGGTTAGACGGAGTGGGGGGGGGGGTAGTGAGGTTAGACGGAGGGGGGGTAGGGTAGTGAGTTAGACGGAGGGGGGGGTAGTGAGTTAGACGGAGGGGGGGGGTAGTGAGGTTAGACGGAGTGGGGGGATAGTGAGGTTAGACGGAGGGGGGGGTAGTGAGGTTAGACGGAGTGGGGGGGTAGTGAGGTTAGACGGAGGGGGGGGATAGTGAGGTTAGACGGAGTGGGGGGGGTAGTGAGGTTAGACGGAGGGGGGGATAGTGAGGTTAGACGGAGGGGGGGTAGTGAGGTTAGACGGAGGGGGGGTAGTGAGGTTAGACGGAGGGGGGGGGGGGTAGTGAGGTTAGACAGGGGGGGGGTAGTGAGGTTAGAAGGGGGGGGGTAGTTAGGTTAGACGGAGGGGGGGAAGTTAGGTTAGACGGAGGGGGGGTAGTTAGGTTAGACGGAGGGGGGGTAGTGAGGTTAGACGGAGTGGGGGGATAGTGAGGTTAGACGGAGGGGGGGTAGTGAGGTTAGAAGGGGGGGGTAGTTAGGTTAGACGGAGGGGGGGAAGTTAGGTTAGACGGAGGGGGGGAAGTTAGGTTAGACGGAGGGGGGGTAGTTAGGTTAGACGGAGTGGGGGGATAGTGAGGTTAGACGGAGGGGGGGTAGTGAGGTTAGACGGAGTGGGGGGGTAGTGAGGTTAGACGGAGGGGGGGGTAGTGAGGTTAGACGGAGGGGGATAGTGAGGTTAGACGGAGTGGGGGGTAGTGAGGTTAGACGGAGGGGGGGATAGTGAGGTTAGACGGAGGGGGGGGTAGTGAGGTTAGACGGAGGGGGGGGTAGTGAGGTTAGACGGAGTGGGGGGGTAGTGAGGTTAGACGGAGGGGGGGATAGTGAGGTTAGACGGAGTGGGGGGTAGTGAGGTTAGACGGAGGGGGGGATAGTGAGGTTAGACGGAGGGGGGGGTAGTGAGGAGGGGGGGTAGTGAGATTAGACGGAGGGGGGGGGTAGTGAGGTTAGACGGAGTGGGGGGGGGTAGTGAGGTTAGACGGAGGGGGGGATAGTGAGGTTAGACGGAGGGGGGGTAGTGAGGTTAGACGGAGTGGGGGGGGGTAGTGAGGTTAGACGGAGGGGGGGATAGTGAGGTTAGACGGAGGGGGGGGTAGTGAGGTTAGACGGAGGGGGGGTAGTGAGGTTAGACGGAGGGGGGGGGGGGTAGTGAGGTTAGACAGGGGGGGGTAGTGAGGTTAGAAGGGGGGGGGTAGTTAGGTTAGACGGAGGGGGGGAAGTTAGGTTAGACGGAGGGGGGGTAGTTAGGTTAGACGGAGGGGGGGTAGTGAGGTTAGACGGAGTGGGGGGATAGTGAGGTTAGACGGAGGGGGGGTAGTGAGGTTAGAAGGGGGGGGGTAGTTAGGTTAGACGGAGGGGGGGAAGTTAGGTTAGACGGAGGGGGGGAAGTTAGGTTAGACGGAGGGGGGGTAGTTAGGTTAGACGGAGTGGGGGGATAGTGAGGTTAGACGGAGGGGGGGTAGTGAGGTTAGACGGAGTGGGGGGGTAGTGAGGTTAGACGGAGGGGGGGGTAGTGAGGTTTAGACGGAGGGGGAATAGTGAGGTTAGACGGAGTGGGGGGTAGTGAGGTTAGACCGGAGGGGGGATAGTGAGGTTAGACGGAGGGGGGGGGTAGTGAGGTTAGACGGAGGGGGGGGTAGTGAGGTTAGACGGAGTGGGGGGGTAGTGAGGTTAGACGGAGGGGGGGATAGTGAGGTTAGACGGAGTGGGGGGTAGTGAGGTTAGACGGAGGGGGGGATAGTGAGGTTAGACGGAGGGGGGGGTAGTGAGGAGGGGGGTAGTGAGATTAGACGGAGGGGGGGGTAGTGAGGTTAGACGGAGGGGTGTAGTGAGGTTAGAACCGGAGGGGGGGGGGAGTAGTGAGGTTAGACGGGAGGGGGGGGTAGTGAGGTTAGACGGAGGGGGGGGTAGTTAGGTTAGACGGAGGGGGGGGGTAGTTAGGTTAGACGGAGGGGGGGTAGTTAGGTTAGACGGAGGGGGGGAAGTGAGGTTAGACGGAGAGGGGGTAGTGAGATTAGACGGAGGGGGGGTAGTGAGGTGCTGATGAGGGTAGTCAGGTGCTGATGAGGGTAGTCAGGTGCTGATGAGGGTAGTTGGAGTGTCTTACAGGGCTGTTGGCGTACTGCCAGACTCCGCGGGGCCACTGTGATGTCAGCAGGATGTCCACTCCTCTGAACTGGTTGTTGCTAATCAGTGGCTCCACCAGCTGAGTGAGGTCTTTAGGAGAGAAGCAGTGAGCTGGAGTCGGATCCTGCTGCCCCTCACGACCACTCACATATGCTATCTGCAGGCCTGACGCCCCAGTGAAAACACCACGACGACCTGACACACATAGTGAGAGAGAGAGTGTGAGTGAGTGAGTGAGTGAGTGAGTGAGTGAGTGAGTGAGTGAGTGAGTGAGTGAGTGTGTGTGTGTGTGTGAGTAAGTGAGAAATTGAGAGAGATATATGTTGTGGTCAAGTCTGTGAAACAGCAGTGAAAATACAGAGCAGTATTACCCAGGTAGGGTCAGAGGTCAGAGTCTACTCTTACCCAGGTAGGGTCAGAGTCTACTCTTACCCAGGTAGGGTCAGAGTCTACTCTTACCCAGGTAGGGTCAGAGGTCAGAGTCTACTCTTACCCAGGTAGGTGATGTCAGTCTACTCAGGGTCAGAGTCTACTCTTACCCAGGTAGGGTCAGAGGTCAGAGTCTACTCTTACCCAGGTAGGGTCAGAGTCTACTCTTACCCAGGTAGGGTCAGAGGTCAGTCTACTCTTACCCAAGTAGGTGATGTCAGTCTACTCAGGGTCAGGGGTCAGAGTCTACTCTTACCCAGGTAGGGTCAGAGGTCAGAGTCTACTCTTACCCAGGTAGGTGATGTCAGTCTACTCAGGGTCAGGGGTCAGAGTCTACTCTTACCCAGGTAGGGTCAGAGTCTACTCTTACCCAGGTAGGGTCAGAGGTCAGTCTACTCTTACCCAAGTAGGTGATGTCAGTCTACTCAGGGTCAGGGGTCAGAGTCTACTCTTACCCAGGTAGGTGATGTCAGTCTACTCAGGGTTAGAGGTCAGAGTGTACTCTTACCCAGGTAGGTGATGTCAGTCTACTCAGGGTCAGAGGTCAGAGTCTACTCTTACCCAGGTAGGGGATGTCAGTCTACTCAGGGTTAGAGTCTACTCTTACCCAGGTAGGTGATGTCAGTCTACTCAGGGTCAGAGTCCAGAGTCTACTCTTACCCAGGTAGGGGATGTCAGTCTACTCAGGGTTAGGGGTCAGAGTCTACTCTTACCCAGGTAGGTGATGTTGTCTGCCAGCTCACAGCCGTCAGCACTGGGGAAGAAGCGGAGTGTTTCCTGGCTGGCTGCTCCCAGGATGTAGGTGTGGATGGGAGCTGCAAACAAAGTCAAAACAATGCCGTTCCTAACTCCAGACCCACAATGCCGTTCCTAACTCCAGACCCACAATGCCGTTCCTAACTCCAGACCCACAATGCCGTTCCTAACTCCAGACCCACAATGCCGATCCTAACTCCAGACCCACAATGCCGTTCCTAACTCCAGACCCACAATGCCGTTCCTAACTCCAGACCCACAATGCCGTTCCTAACTCCAGACCCACAATGCCGTTCCTAACTCCAGACCCACAATGCCGTTCCTAACTCCAGACCCACAATGCCGTTCCTAACTCCAGACCCACAATAGGTTACCTTTCTTTGCTCCAGATTTGTACTCCTGCCATTCAGCCTGAGCTCCTGGAGATGAACCGAAGAAGTTTCCTACACACAGCAGCAGCTGCAGAGAGAATAGGAGATGACATACTGATAGGATGTGCTAGTGTGTTTGTGTGGTTAGGACTTACATCAAACTGCCCGCTCTTCTTCTGGATGGTCCGGACGCGGTTAAACACAGCATTAATGCTTCCTTCTACATCACCACATGCGAGGCTGGAATAGATTAAACAGTATTGAAAATTGTAGCTAGCTAGTTATGTGCATTATTTATTCAAACAGCAAGTGTACTTTCTCATGAAGAAACTGGACAACTTGACAATCGTAGCCATCTAGTTACCTACACGGCTTGTTGTGGTTTACTCTCACTGCTAGGTCGTTTTTATTAGGTTATAACTTTGACCGTTACTACCAAAAGTTAGGGGAAGATAATAAATAACTCTGAATTATAACTGTAACTTACATCTTCAACGGTTTCTCCCCCATTACGGCAAAAGTAGACTCTTGCTGTGTAGTCTGCCAGCTCAGGTCTCTGGGCAGGCAGCTGGAGACGCTGTGCGTCGACAATATTCCTCCCCCTTTGTTGCCGACAAAATAAACCTCCCCATCTTCATAAAACAAATTCTGGTTATTAGTAAATTAACACAGAACCATGCAAACACAACGGTTATTACTGAGCAAATACGTGATTTGTATAGGTACTTTTCCCCCCGACATGATGGAGTTTTTTAAAACAAAGAAAATCCTTTGTACCGGAAATGATTCTATTCGGATGGACGGACAATCCTCCGGGTAGCCAGATATTTAGTGTTGTCACCCAATAAAATCATAAAGAAATTTCATTTTGTGTTGTGCTTTGGCATTTTGGAGACATGCTTTAGTTGGACACCTTCAGTTTTGAACCAAAGCGACTATACAACTGCCCTGTTGCCTCTCATATCTGGCAACCAGTGTCGTTACTGGTTACCACAGCCACAAAGTTATAATTGTCTATCGTAAAAATGCATACTTTTTGTTGTTGCTTTTTGGTCTTAATCTAAAGTCAGATATGCGGTTAACGTTAGGATTACGATTTAAACGAGATACATTGTAGAATTAGGCATGACTGCATTTTGTGGCTGTGGTAACAAGTGATAACCGGACCAAATACTCTTCTCCTTCCTGAATCCTGGAATTTGACTCTTTCCCGGGGGTGCCCTGTCCAAAACACGAAGTAGGTGACCAAAAATAACATCTCAAATTCAGGGGAAAGGCTATCCGGACACCCCTGACCTGCAAAGATTGAGATGTATTTGATTTATCTCGCCAGTAAGCTGACGTGCTAGCTAGTGAACAGTATGTGCTATGACTGACGTTAGTTACACGCACAGCGCCCCGGAAACCGCTCAAAGTCGGTCTGTAATGTCATAATGTAACGTTGTGGCAGAGAACAGCCTTTAAACAGCACAAACAACCTGCCTGAATACTTAGTGCTAGGACCACCATGACTGGGTACATCTCATTCCTAGTAACGTTAGCTAGTTGGCTTTCTTCACTGGTCTCTTCTCCCCTCATGCACTGATCAGGGGCTAAACGCATTTACTGAGCTAGCAACCCCACATGATATTCACAACAAGCTACATGGTATTCACAGCTACCCCACATGATAGTCACAACAAGCTACATGGTATTCACAGCTACCCCACATGATATTCACAACAAGCTACATGGTATTCACAGCTACCCTACACGATATTTACAGCTACCCTACATGATATTCACAACAAGCTACATGATATTCACAGCTACCCCACATGATATTCACAGCTACCTCAAATCAAATTGATTTATATAGCCCTTCGTACTATGAGGATTCTGTGTTATGCACTATAGCCCGTTACCATATATGTGATTGAATATTATCTGCTGTTGGCTTGTGTGGATGTATGTATGTGTTATGCAACATAGCTGACTTGAAACGTTGTCAACAGTTTCAGGGCCATGGGCCTTTCTCATGATGGAAAAATACAGAATAACATGATTATAACAGAACATGGCTAAGATGTTCAAATGTTCATAAATGACCAGCATGGTCGTATAATAATAAGACAGAACATTGAAACTGGAGCAGCAGCACAGTCAGGTGGACTGGGGACAGCAAGGAGTCATCATGTCAGGTAGTCCTGAGGCATGGTCCTAGGGCTCAGGTCCTCCGAGAGAGAGAAAGAAAGAGAGAATTAGAGAGAGCACACTTAAAATTCACACAGGACACCGAATAGGACAGGAGAAGTACTCCAGATATAACAAACTGACCCTAGCCCCCCGACACAAACTACTGCAGCATAAATACTGGAGGCTGAGACAGGAGGGGTCAGGAGACACTGTGGCCCCATCCGAGGACACCCCCGGACAGGGCAAACAGGAAGGTTATAACCCCACCCACTTTGCCAAAGCACAGCCCCCACACCACTAGAGGGATATCTTCAACCACCAACTTACCATCCTGAGACAAGGCCGAGTATAGCCCACAAAGATCTCCGCCACGGCACAACCCAAGGGGGGCGCCAACCCAGAATACCCCACATGATATTCACAGCTACCCTACATGATATTCACAGCTACCCCACATGATATTCACAACAAGCTACATGGTATTCACAGCTACCCTACATGGTATTCACAACAAGCTACATGGTATTCACAGCTACCCTACATGGTATTCACAGCTACCCTACATGATATTCACAGCTACCCTTCATGATATTCACAGCTACCCTACATTATATTCACAACAAGCTGTATGATAGTCACAGCTACCCCACATGATATTCACAACAAGCTACATGGTATTCACAGCTACCCTACACAATATTTACAGCTACCCTACATGATATTCACAACAAGCTACATGATATTATCTGCTACCCTACATGGTATTCACAGCTACCCTACAAGGTATTCACAGCTACCCTACATGATATTCACAGGCTGAGATAGCTACATGGTATTCACAGGCTCAGCTAGCTACATGGTATTCACAGGTACCTTCTCCGCTATGCAATCTGGTTTCCGAGCTGGTCATGGGTGCACCTCATCCACCCTCAAGGTCCTAAATGATATCATAACCGCCATCGATGAGAGACAATACTGTGCAGCTGTATTCATCGACCTGGCCAAGGCTTTCGATTCTGTCAATCACCACATTCTTATCGGCAGACTCAACAGCCTTGGTTTCTCAAATGACTGCCTCGCCTGGTTCACCAACTACTTCTCAGACAGAGTTCAGTGTGTCAAATCGGAGGGCCTGTTGTCCGGATCTCTGGCAGTCTCTATTGGGGTGCCACAGGGTTCAATCCTCGGGGCGACTCTTTTCTCTGTATATATCAATGATGTCGCTCTTGCTGCTGGTGATTCTCTGATCCACCTCTACGCAGATGACGCCATTTTGTATACTTATGGCTCTTCTTTGGACACTGTGTTAACAAACCTCCAGACGAGCTTCAATGCCAGACAACTCTCCTTCCGTGGCCACCAACTGCTCTTAAATGCAAGTAAAACTAAATGCATGCTCTTCAACCGATCGCTGCCCACACCTGCCCGCCTGTCCAGCATCACTACTCTGGACGGTTCTGACTTAGAATATGTGGACAACTACAAATACTTAGGTGTCTGGTTAGACTGTAAACTCTCCTTCCAGACTCACATAAAACATCTCCAATCCAAAATTAAATCTAGAATTGGCTTCCTATTTCGCAACAAAGCATCCTTCACTCATGCTGCCAAACATAGTCTCGTAAAACTGATTATCCTACCGATCCTTGACTTCGGCGATGTCATTTACAAAATAGCCTCCAACACTCTACTCAGACTGCATCCAATTTGCTATCACAGTGCCATCCATTTTGTCACCACAGCCCCTTATACTACCCACTACTGCGGCCTGTATGCTCTCGTTGGCTGGCCCTCGCTTCATATTCGTCGCCAAACCCACTGGCTCCAGGTCATCTATAAGTTTTTGCTAGGTAAATCCCTGCCTTATCTCAGCTCACTGGTCACCATAGCAGCACCCACCCGTAGTACGTGCTCCAGCAGGTATATTTCACTGGTCACCCCCAAAGCCAATTCCTCCTTCGGCCGCCTTTAAAGTGTATAACTGCCTTAATGTTGCTGGACCTCAGGAAGAGTAGCTGCTGCTGTGGCAGGAACTAATGAGGATCCATAATAAACCTCAGGAAGTGTAGCTGATGCCTTGGCAGGAACTAAATGGGATCCTTAATTATAACATGCACACGAGAGAACAAGAGATGGAAAATATAATAAATCATATTCATAGTTCAGTTATTTCAGTTTATCTATCCTATCAAATCCTCTGTTAAAGCCTTATTATATTTACACAAATAAAATCTATTGAATTCTAATACTGTGTCCCTTGATGTATTTTCTCCAAGCTTTCCTTCCAATAAATCACAATCAAATGCCGTATTCCACTTGGTATTTGATGGGATCAGGTGTGTGTCTGAGCTGATTGCCAGCTGCAAATGAGTTAACACAGAATCCTCCATAATACAATATTTATTATTTATCAAATACGTGATTTCTATATACTTTCTCTCCGACATGTTGGAGCTCTTTCAAAAATCGTTTATTGCGAAAATGATTATAGTCCGATGACTGACAATAGAGCAACGTGAATGCTCCGGGTTGCCAGATAAGTGTATTTTTTGCAAATGTATAGGTGTAAAGGTTGTCCCACTACAAAATCATAAACAAATGTTCCATTTTATTTTGTTGATATCCGTTAACAGTTTGGAGACCTTTAGTTTGTTGGACACCTTTAGATTTGAACCAAAGCAAAGATTGTCTTTTATATTGACAATATAGTCGATTGACTGCTCTTACAATGGAAATACATGTCCTAAAAGATGGAAGGCAGATGGGAGGAGACAAGATCAGTAGGACCATTATAGCCAATGAGAGGGCAAATACCGGTGAAAAACAGGCCATATAGAGAAATAGAGGACTCATCTTTGTATCTGTGCCATTGTAGCATCTGTGACAGCATGGGCATCACCATTAAGGCCATCTCCATTTTAAAGTAGTCAATTTTCTTCTTCATATGCTGATTGCCTTCAACTAATAGAAATCCCCACCCAGTTGACTAATTTAAAATCCCTCAATGGCAATGTCATTTTTTAAAGTTGCTGAAATTCGACACTTCCACCTATATCAGTGCATTCGTAACACGACCTAACCATTACGAAACGTATATTGAATCAAATAAGCCTCAAATAGCAAATTAGCAATTACCTTTTTGTTGACCAAATTTGACACTCATTGAACATTTCTCAATTCGTATTCTTATTTATTGTGGACAGATTTCGGGCGAAGTAAAACGTCTCACTTTGCCTCTTCCTCTCTGACCAAAGCAACTGAAGAAACTTTGTTTTTCGGACCTTATCTGGCAACCCTCATGCCTTTTCTACCAGAGGGTAGTCACTAGTTAACACAGCCACAAAGTCATAACCCCCGCCTATTTCGACAAAATATCTTCTTAAACTCTGATTTTTAAACTAACACTGCTAACCTTATACCTAGCCCTAACATGAAATGAAGACCTTTTTTTCACGATTTTTTACGATTTCGCCTTTGTGGCTGTGTTATCTAGCGGAAACTCCACCAGAGTGGTTCTCCATCCTGGCATTTGCCTCCATCCTGGTCTCTCCGAAGTGCCCGGACCAAAAACAGGAAGTAAGTAACAAAATCAAACGTATAATTCAGATTGTGCTTGGGGCTCGATGTGGTAAAAAAAGATAGAGCCAATGATGAAACGGGCTGCAACATAAACACAACACAATAACAACGCTGAAATGTCGACCCTGCGTAGACACCACAAGCTACAATTTCTGATCTAACATGGCGTCGGAGACTTTTCGCCTTCTTTCATTTAGCTGGCATGCTAGCTAGTTAGCATGATGTGCTATGGCTAACGACCAGCACAGGGCCTGGTTGTGTAATCATGTAGACGTTGCTGCTACTGTTTTATCTATCCTGTTGCCTAGTAACGTTACCCCTACCTGTATGTACATATCTACTTCAATAACCTCGTACCCCTCCCTGCTCATTGACTCTGTACCCTGTGTATATGGCCAATTATCGTTACTCATTGTCTATTTATTCCTCATTATTTTGTCACTGTTATTCTACACCTGTTGTTTACGAAGCATGTGACAAATACATTTTTATTTGAGTTAGCCGTTGTTGTAAAGCCTCTGTTTTCGACTAAGACAGCCGTAACTATAAAAGCCTAACTGAACGAACGAGGCTAGCTAAATAATTCGTGTTTTAGCCAAAGTGCATTAGCTAGCTGGTACCACGATAACGACTGGGTGCATCTCATTCTTATTAGTTAGTTGGTGTCCTTCACTCGTCTCTTCTCCTGTCATGCACTGATCTGGGGCTAAACAAGCTACCCTACATGGTATCCACAGGCTCAGCTAGCTACATGATATGCACAGGCTCAGCTAGCTAGATGATATCCGTAGGCTCAGCTAGCTACATGGTATCCACAGGCTCAGCGAGCTACATGATATGCACAGGCTCAGCGAGCTACATGATATGCACAGGCTCAGCTAGCTACATGGTATTCACAGGCTCAGCTAGCTACATGGTATTCACAGGCTCAGCTAGCTACACAGTATTCACAGGCTCAGCTAGCTACAGGGTATTCACAGGCTCAGCTAGCTACACTGTATTCACAGGCTCAGCTAGCTACACAATATTCTCAGGCTCCGCTAGCTACACGGTATTCACAGGCTCAGCTAGCTACACGGTATTCACAGGCTCAGCTAGCTACACAATATTCTCAGGCTCAGCTAGCTACATGGTATTCACAGGCTCAGCTAGCTACATGGTATCCACAGGCTCAGCAAGCTACATGATATGCACAGGCTCAGCGAGCTACATGATATGCACAGGCTCAGCTAGCTAGATGATATCCGTAGGCTCAGCTAGCTACATGGTATCCACAGGCTCAGCGAGCTACATGATATGCACAGGCTCAGCGAGCTACATGATATGCACAGGCTCAGCTAGCTACATGATATGCGTAGGCTCAGCTAGCTACATGGTATTCACAGGCTCAGCTAGCTACATGATATATATAGGCTCAGCTAGCTACATGATATTCTCAGGCTCAGCTAGCTACACGGTATTCACAGGCTCAGCTAGCTACACGGTATTCACAGCCTCAGCTAGCTACATGGTATTCACAGGCTCAGCTAGCTACATGATATATATAGGCTCAGCTAGCTACATGGTATTCACAGGCTCAGCTAGCTACATGATATATATAGGCTCAGCTAGCTACATGATATTCTCAGGCTCAGCTAGCTACACGGTATTCACAGGCTCAGCTAGCTACACGGTATTCACAGGCTCAGCTAGCTACATGGTATTCACAGGCTCAGCTAGCTACATGATATATATAGGCTCAGCTAGCTACATGATATTCTCAGGCTCAGCTAGCTACACGGTATTCACAGGCTCAGCTAGCTACACGGTATTCACAGGCTCAGCTAGCTACATGGTATTCACAGGCTCAGCTAGCTACATGATATATATAGGCTCAGCTAGCTACATGATATTCTCAGGCTCAGCTAGCTACACGGTATTCACAGGCTCAGCTAGCTACATGGTATTCACATGCTCAGCTAGCTACATGGTATTCACAGTAGAGGTCGACAGATTATGATGTTTCAACACCGATACCGATTATTGGAGGACCAAAAAAGCCGATACCGATAATTTTTTTATTTTTAATAATGACAATTACAACAATACTGAATTAACACTTATTTGAACTTAATATAAAACATAAATAAAATCCATTTAGCCTCAAATAAATAATGAAACATGTTCAATTTGGTTTAAATAATGCAAAAACAAAGTGTTGGAGAAGAAAGTAATATGTGCCATGTAAAAATGTGTGCCATGTCAAATATGTGCCATGTAATAAAGCTAACGTTTCAGTTCCTTGCTCAGAACATGAGAACATATGAAAGTTGGTGGTTCCTTTTAACATGAGACTTCAATATTCCAAGGTAAGAGGTTTTAGGTTGTAGTTAATATAGTATTTATAGGACTATTTCTCTCTATACCATTTGTATTTCATATACCTTTGACTATTGGATGTTCTTATAGGCACTTTAGTATTGCCAGTGTAACAGTATAGCTTCCGTCCCCCTCCTCGCCCCTACCTGGGCTCGAACCAGCAACACATCGACAACAGCCACACTCTAAGCATTGTTACCCATCGCTCCACAAAAGCCTCGGCCCTTGCAGCGCAAGGGGAACAACTACTCCAAATCTAAAAGCGAGTGACGTTTGAAACAGTATTAGCGCACACCCAGCTAACTAGCTAGCCATTTCACATTGGTTACACCAGCCATTAGGCTGATAGGCTTGAAGTCATAAACAGCGCTGTGCTTACGAAGAGCTGCTGGCAAAACGCACGAAAGTGCAGACTTAATTATAACATTATAACACAGAAATACGAGCCTTTGGTCATTAATATGATAGAATCCAGAAACTATCATTTTGAAAACAAAACGTTTATTATTTCAGTGAAATACGGAACCGTTCGGTATTTTATCTAATGGGTGGCATCCCTACGTCTAAATATTCTTGTTACATTGCACAACCTTCAGTGTTATGTCATAATTACGTAAAATTCTGGCAAAATTCTGGCAAATTAGTTCGCGGTTAGTTTGCGGTTGCAAGATTGGACCCCTGAGCTGACAAGGTGAAAATCTGTCGTTCTGCCCCTGAACAAGGCAGTTAACCCACAGTAGGCCGTCATTGAAAATAAGAATGTGTTCTTAACTGACTTGCCTAGTTAAATAAAAGGTCTACAAAAAAAATAAATGTGTGTGTGTGTATATATATATATATATATATATATATATATATATATAAATAATTATTGGAAATCGGCGCCCAAAAATACTGATTTCCAAATGGTTAGGAAAACTTTAAATCGGCCCTAATTAATTGGCCATTCCGATTAATCAGTCGACCTCTAATTCAAAGCACACAGTTTGTTATATTTGACTCAGTTGAGAGAGATTCACTGATCCAGATCTGGGGCCTCCTTGTGTCCTATTTTCTTGTGTCCTATTTCCTTGTTGTACTGCCCATCTAAATGTGGTCAACTATTATAAATTAATGGCATAACTTTCTTGACACGCATGCTATCAGTGTAGTTGAAGTGTGTGTGTGTTTCAGTATGAGCACGGGGGAAGACGAGGACTCGGTGACCCTGGAGTCTGTCAACTCTGTCACTCTCACCCAGGACAGCGACGGCAGCATCATACTACACTGTCCTCCACACGGTAACACACACATTATCTTCCACACGGTAACACACACATTATCTTCCACACGGTAACACACACATTATCTTCCGCACGGTCACACGCACATTATCTTCCGCGCAGTAACACACACATTATCTTCCACACGGTAACACACACGTTATTTTCCACACGGTAACACACACATTGGCCTTGTTCGAGAGAATCAAAACCGTGATGTATCATGGGTCAATTTTGACTGACTGATCTACAAATTATATTGCGTAGTTAGTTATGATGCAGGGTAGTTAGTTATGATGCAGGGTGGTCATTTATGATTCAGGGTGGTCATTTATAATGCAGGGTGGTTAGTTATGATGCAGGGTGGTTAGTTATGATGCAGGGTGGTTAGTTATGATGCAGGGTGGTTAGTTATGATGCAAGGTGGTCATTTATAATGCAGGGTGGTTAGTTATGATGCAGGGTGGTTAGTTATGATGCAAGGTGGTCATTTATAATGCAGGGTGGTTAGTTATGATGCAGGGTGGTTAGTTATGATGCAGGGTGGTTAGTTATGATGCAGGGTGGTTAGTTATGATGCAGGGTGGTTAGTTATGATGCAGGGTGGTTAGTTATGATGCAAGTTGGTCATTTATAATGCAGGGTGGTTAGTTATGATGCAGGGTGGTTAGTTATGATGCAGGGTGGTTAGTTATGATGCAGGGTGGTCATTTATGATGCAGGGTGGTTAGTTATAATACAGGGTGGTTAGTTATGATGCAGGGTGGTTAGTTATGATGCAGGGTGGTCATTTATGATGCAGGGTAGTTAGTTATATTGCAGGGTGGTTAGTTATGATGCAGGGGTGTTAGTTATGATGCAGGGTGGTTAGTTATGATGCAGGGTGGTTAATTATGATGCAGGGTAGTTAGTTATGATGCAGGGGTGTTAGTTATGATGCAGGGTGGTTAATTATGATGCAGGGTGGTCATTTATGATGCAGGGCGGTTAATTATGATGCAGGTAGAAACTAGGGCCGTAGGACCTGCCTTGTTGATAGTGTTGTTAAGAAGGTAGAAACTAGGGCCGTAGGACCTGCCTTGTTGATAGTGTTGTTAAGAAGGTAGAAACTAGGGCCTGTAGGACCTGCCTTGTTGATAGTGTTAAGAAGGTAGAAACTAGGGCCGTAGGACCTGCCTTGTTGATAGTGTTGTTAAGAAGGTAGAAACTAGGGCCGTAGGACCTGCCTTGTTGATAGTGTTGTTAAGAAGGTAGAAACTAGGGCCTGTAGGACCTGCCTTGTTGATAGTGTTGTTAAGAAAGTAGAGCAGTGCTTTATCATGGACAGACTTCTCCCCATCTTAGCAACTGTTGTATCAATATGTTTAGACCATGGCAGTTTACAATCCAGGGTTACTCCAAGCAGTTTAGTCTCCTCAACTTGCTCAATTTCCACATTATTCATTATGAGATGTAGTTGAGGTTTAGGGTTTAGTGAATGATTTGTCCCAAATACAGTGCTTTTAGTTTTTGAAATATTTAGGGCTAACTTATTCCTTGCCACCCACTCTGAAACTAACTGCAGCTCTTTGTTGAGTGTTGCAGTCATTTCAGTCGCTGTAGTAGCTGACATGTATAGTGTTGAGTCAACCCGAAAACAGAGACACTGGCTTTACTCAAAGTCAATGGCGTGTCGTTAGTAAACATTGAAAACAGTAAGGGTCCTAAACAGCTGCCCGGGAGAATGCCTGATTCTACCTGGATTATGTTGTAGAGACTTCCATTAAAGAACACCCTCTGTGTTATGTTAGACAGGTAACTCTTCATCCACATTATAGCAGGGGGTGTAAAGCCATAACACATATGTCTTTCCAGCAGCAGACTATGATCAATCATGTCCAAATCTGCACTGAAGTCTAACAAGACAGCCCCCACAATCATTTTATCATCAATTTCTCTCAGCCAATCTTCAGTCATTTGTGTAAGTGCTGTGCTTGTTGAATGTCTTCTTCCATACTGACATAACGGAATTCAAAAGTTCAATTCTTGTCTTTCATAATTTGGTCCGATATACCTGGATGTGTAGTGTCAGCGTTTGTTGCTGGCATGTCATCCCTAAATTTGCTAATCTTGCCAATGAAAAAGTAATTAAAGTAGTTGGCAATATCAGTAGGCTTTGTGATGAATGAGCCATCTGATTCAATGAATGATGGAGCCGAGTTGGCTTTTGTTCCCAAAATGTAATTTAAGATGCTCCAAAGCTTTTTACTATCATTCTTTATGTAAATACATTTTTGTTTCATAGTATAGTTTATTTTTATTTAGTTTAGTCACATGATTTCTTCATTTGCAGTAC
The DNA here is from genome assembly GCF_002021735.2 of Oncorhynchus kisutch. Taxonomy (NCBI): domain Eukaryota; kingdom Metazoa; phylum Chordata; class Actinopteri; order Salmoniformes; family Salmonidae; genus Oncorhynchus; species Oncorhynchus kisutch. Next base: position 18,174 of record NW_022265791.1, on the reverse strand, counting down.
GTTTGCCAATCAGTTGGGCTGCCAGACTTATTTGCCATTCCTTTTGCCTCATCCCTCTCAACCATACAATTTTTAAATTCCTCATCAATCCGCAGGGATTTAACAGTTTTTACAGTAATTTTCTTAATGGGTTCATGCTTATTAGTAACTAGAATAAGCAATTACATAAATGTGTCAAGTGCAGCGTCTGGTTGCTCCTCATCACACACCACAGACCAGCAGCGTCTGGTTGCTCCTCATCACACACCACAGACCAGCAGCGTCTGGTTGCTCCTCATTCCACACCACAGACCAGCAGCGTCTGGTTGCTCCTCATTACACACTACAGACCAGCAGCGTCTGGTTGCTACTCATTACACACCACAGACCAGCAGCGTCTGGTTGCTACTCATTACACACCACAGACCAGCAGCATCTGGTTGCTACTCATTACACACCACAGACCAGCAGCGTCTGGTTGCTCCTCATTCCACACCACAGACCAGCAGCGTCTGGTTGCTCCTCATTACACACCACAGACCAACAGCGTCTGGTTGCTCCTCATTACACACCACAGACCAGCAGCGTCTGGTTGCTCCTCATTACACACCACAGACCAACAGCGTCTGGTTGCTCCTCATTACACACCACAGACCAGCAGCGTCTGGTTGCTCCTCATTACACACCACAGACCAGCAGCGTCTGGTTGCTCCTCATTCCACACCACAGACCAACAGCGTCTGGTTGCTCCTCATTACACACCACAGACCAGCAGCGTCTGGTTGCTCCTCATTACACACCACAGACCAACAGCGTCTGGTTGCTCCTCATTACACACCACAGACCAGCAGCGTCTGGTTGCTCCTCATTCCACACCACAGACCAGCAGCGTCTGGTTGCTCCTCATTACACACCACAGACCAGCAAATAATCTTTACATCATCAACATATGAATCACTACAAAACTTCTTGTATGACCTTTTGAACCCTATATTAGGCCCAGCCTTTGGAACTGTGGTTTTCCTAGATATGGCTACTATATTGTGATCACTACATCCTATGGATTTGGATACTGCTTTAAAACAAGTTTCTGCAGCATTAGTAAAGATATGATCAGTACATATTGATTATTTAATTCCTATGCTGTTTGTAAATACCCTGGTGGGTTGACTGATAACCTGAGGCATTCAGGGCAATTAGGGGGACATAATTTAAGTTACTTACATTGTATCTGCCAATGCCCCTAGGACCTTGTACATTTGATGCAGCATTAGGATGACTCATTGTCATAATGGTAGGGATGAACTGAGCTGGTCTTGGGTCATTGATAAGTCATTGTTTCAGTGTCAGAGGGAGACGAGAGCTTCGAGGTGACTATGACCGCCACCGACGACAGTGACATCACGGAAGAGGGGGTGGCCCAGATACAGGTACCTGACAAACCACTCCCACGACCTCTTTCTCTCCTCTCATTGTCTCCTCTTCCTCTCTTCTCCTCTGATTCTCTCTCCTCTTCTCATTCTCTCTCCTCTGATTCTCTCTCCTCTTCTCATTCTCTCTCCTCCTCATTCCCTCTCCTCCTTTCATTCTCTCTCCTCTCCCCTCCCGTCCTCTTAATTTTTCTTTACTGTGTGTGTGTAGATCTTGCAGAGTGAGGATCCTCAGAACAGGGAAGAGATATCTCCTGTCAGCCAGGCCTGGTTCACCACCAAGGAGGATAAAGACACACTAGTTAACAAAGGTGTACACACAATGCACATGGAGCTTGCTACATATATCTGTGGTTGGTCAGTGGGTTTACGCAGGCTGTGATTGGTCAGTGGGCTAACAGAGGCTGTGATTGGTTGTTTGTCTGCAGGTCATAAGTGGAAACAAGGCATGTGGTCTAAAGAGGAGATCGACCTCCTGATGAGCAACATCCAACAATATGTGAAGGTACACACACACACACACACACACACACACACGGTAAGTGTTCCCACCAGGTGACTTGTGTTAGGGAGTCTGTACTACTTTGTGTGTGTGTGCAGGGTCGGGGAATGGAGGACCCAGCTGAGATCATCTTTGAGATGTCTAAGGAGGAGCGTAAGGATTTCTACCGCAGCGTGGCCTGGGGTCTGAACCGACCGCTGTTCGCCGTCTACCGACGAGTCCTCCGCATGTACGATAACCGCAACCATGTGGGCAAGTCAGTACTCCCCCCCCCCCCCACACACACACACACACACACACACATCATCATAGCCCCACACACACATCATCATAGCCCCCCACACACATCATCATGCCCCCCCCCACATCATCATGCCCCCCCCCACATCATCACACCCCCCCCACATATCATCACACCCCCCCACATCATCATACCCCCCCCAACATCATCATACCCCCCCACATCATCATGCCCCCCCACATCATCATAGCCCCCCCACATCATCATAGCCCCCCCACATCATCATAGCCCCCCCCCACACATCATCATACCCCCCCACACATCATCATAGCTCCACCCCACATCATCATACCCCCCCACACATCATCATAGCTCCACCCCACATCATCATACCCCCCCACACATCATCATAGCTCCACCCCACATCATCATAGCTCCACCCCACATCATCATACCCCCCCACACATCATCATACCCCCCCACATCATCATACCCCCACACATCATCAGACCCCCCCACATCATCATACCCCCACACACATCATCAGACCCCCCCACATCATCATACCCCCTATACATCATTATAGCCCCCCCACACATCATCATACCACCCCACATCATCATAGCCCCACCCCACATCATCATAGACCCACCCCACACATCATCATTACCCCCCCACACATTCAATCACCCCCCACACATCATCATACCCCCCCATACATCATCATAGCCCCCCCCACCCCCCCCCACATCATCATACCCCCCCACATCGTCATTCACCCACACCCCCCCCCCACATCATCATACCCCCCCACATCATCATTCACCCCCCCCCCCCACATCATCATACCCCCCACACACACCATCATAGCATCCCCTCCCCCCACACACAATATCATATCAACCCCTCCCCCACACACATCATCATACCTTCTCCCCCCACCCACACACCATCATAGCAACCCCTCCCCCACACACACCATCAAAGCAACCCCTCCCCCCACACACACCGTCATAGCAACC